>NC_059208.1:64285674-64528174 GCF_020615455.1 Coregonus clupeaformis | reverse complement strand
TGGGAAAATAAATAAACATAAATATGGGTTGTATTTACAATGGTGTTTGTTCTTCACTGGTTGCCCCTTTTCTTGTGGCAACAGGTCACAAAATCTTGCAGCTGTGATGGCACACTGTGGTTTTTTCACCCAGTAGATAAGGGAGTTTATCAAAATTGGGTTTGTTTTCCGAATTCTTTGTGGGTCTGTGTAATCTGAGGGAAATATGTGTCTCTAATATGGTCATACATTTGGCAGGAGGTTAGGAAGTGCAGCTCAGTTTCCACCACATTTTGTGGGCAGTGTGCACATAGCCTGTCTTCTCTTGAGAGCCAGGTCTGCCTACGGCGGCCTTTCTCAATAGCAAGGCTATGCTCACTGAGACTGTACATAGTCAAAGCTTTCCTTAAGTTTGGGTCAGTCACGGTGGTCAGGTATTCTGCCACTGTGTACTCTCTGTTTAGGGACAAATAGCATTCTAGTTTGCTCAGTTTTTTTCTCTCTCTCTCTCTCTCTCTCTCTCTCTCTCTCTCTCTCTCTCTCTCTCTCTCTCTCTCTCTCTCTCTCTCTCTCTCTCTCTCTCTCTCTCTCTCTCTCTCTCTCTCTCTCTCTCTCTCTCTCTCTCTCTCTCTCTCTCTCTCTCTCTCTCTCTCTTTCACCCTCTCTCTTTCTCTTTCTTGCTCTCTCTCTCTCTCTTTCTTGCTCTCTCTCTCTCTCTTTCACCCTCTCTCTCTCGTCTCTCTCTCTCTCTCTCTCTCTCTCTCTCTCTTTCACCCTCTCTCTCTCTTTCTCCCTCCCTCTCTCTCTCCCTCTCTCTGATTCACCATCCTTCCCTCAGTCCCTCTCTGAGTCACCATTAATCCCTCTCTCTATTTTCCTCTTTCATTGACCCTAATCTCTCTCCACTTCCTCCGGTTTCTGTCTCTCCTTCCCTATTGAGTAAGAATTTGAAATATCGCTGCCTGCAATGCAATGTTGAGTAATATTAGGGGTTTATTTTCTGCCTTAAAAGGTGGCAGGAGGAGGGAGGGAGGAGGAGGGAGGGAGGGAGGGAGGAGGAGGAGGGAGGGAGGAGGGGAGGGAGGGAGGGAGGGAGGGAGGGGGGTGTTCAGCTCTACATGATTGAAAGAAGAAGTGTTTCTTTTAGGGTTCTCGCGTGGGCGGACACACTCTGGACACACACACACGCACACACATAAGACAAAACACACACACACACAGCAGATACTGTGAGGGGGAAGTGAGAACCATCTTAGTAAGTCTAGCAGGCACCACCACCAGGCCTGATGTACCTTAATATAAATCTGTGTTTGCATGGTAACGTGGTGACCAACAGACCACACACACACACACACAGAACAAACACACACACATACACACACACACATTCTTACACATACCCATTTAATCTCAGGACCCATTGAGGTTCAGGACCCATTGTGCCTTCCGTTGTTTGTTTATTTATTGTTGTTTGTAGTTTATCTCTCCTCCTGTCTGTCACTCTACCAAGTCATGCTGCCTCTCTCCCCCCCCGCCCCCTCCTCTCTCTCTCTCTCTCTCTCTCTCTCTCTCTCTCTCTCTCTCTCTCTCTCTCTCCCCCACCCCCCCGCCTCTCGCTCTCTCTCTCTCTCTCCCCCCCACCCCCCACCCCCTCCTTGCTCTCTCAATTTCAATTTCAATTTCAATTTAAGGGCTTTATTGGCATGGGAAACGTGTTAACATTTGCCAAAGCAAGTGAAGTAGATAGTAAGCAAAAGTGAAATAAACAATAAATATTAACAGTAAACATTACACTCAGAAGTTTCAAAAGAATAAAGACATTTCAAATGTCATATTATGTATATATACACTGTTGTAACAATGTGCAAATAGTTAAAGTACAAATGGGAAAATAAATAAACATAAATATGGGTTGTATTTACAATGGTGTTTGTTCTTCACTGGTTGCCCTTTTCTTGTGGCAACAGGTCACAAATCTTGCAGCTGTGATGGCACACTGTGGTTTTTCACCCAGTAGATAAGGGAGTTTATCAAAATTGGGTTTGTTTTCGAATTCTTTGTGGATCGCTGTAATCTGAGGGAAATATGTGTCTCTAATATGGTCATACATTTGGCAGGAGGTTAGGAAGTGCAGCTCAGTTTCCACCTTATTTTGTGGGCAGTGTGCACATAGCCTGTCTTCTCTTGAGAGCCAGGTCTGCCTACGGCGGCCTTTCTCAATAGCAAGGCTATGCTCACTGAGTCTGTACATAGTCAAAGCTTTCCTTAAGTTTGAGTCAGTCACAGTGGTCAAGTATTCTGCCACTGTGTACTCTCTGTTTAGGGCCAAATAGCATTCTAGTTTGCTCTGTTTTTTTGTTTGTTCTTTCCAATGTGTCAAGTAATTCTCTTTTTGTTTTCTCATGATTTGGTTGGGTCTAGTTGTGTTGTTGTTGTTGTTGTCCTGGGGCTGTGTGGGGTCTGTTTGTGTTTGTAGAACAGAGCCCCAGGACAAGCTTACTTAGGGGGACTCTTCTCCAAGTTCATCTCTCTGTAGGTGATGGCTTTGTTATGGAAGGTTTGGGAATCGCTTCCTTTTAAGTGGTTATAGAATTTAACGGCTCTTTTCTGGATTTTGATAATTAGCGGGTATTGGCCTAATTCTGCTCTGCATGCATTATTTGGTGTTTTACGTTGTACACGGAGGATGTTTTTGCAGAATTCTGCATGCAGAGTCTCAATTTGGTGTTTGTCCCATTTTGTGAATTCTTGGTTGGTGAGCGGACCCCAGACCTCAGAACCATAAAGGGCAATGGGTTCTATAACTGATTCAAGTATTTTTTAGCCAGATCCTAATTGGTATGTCAAATTTTATGTTCCTTTTGATGGCATAGAAGGCCCTTCTTGCCTTGTCTCTCAGATCGTTCACAGCTTTGTGGAAGTTACCTGTGGCGCTGATGTTTAGGCCGAGGTATGTATAGTTTTTTGTGTGCTCTAGGGCAACGGTGTCTAGATGGAATTTGTATTTGTGGTCCTGGCAACTGGACCTTTTTTGGAACACCATTATTTTTGTCTTACTGAGATTTACTGTCAGGGCCCAGGTCTGACAGAATCTGTGCAGAAGATCTAGGTGCTGCTGTAGGCCCTCCTTGGTTGGTGACAGAAGCACCAGATCGTCAGCAAACAGAAGACATTTGACTTCAGATTCTAGTAGGGTGAGGCCGGGTGCTGCAGACTGTTCTAGTGCCCTCGCCAATTCGTTGATATATATGTTGAAGAGGGTGGGGCTTAAACTGCATCCCTGTCTCACCCCACGGCCCTGTGGAAAGAAATGTGTGTGTTTTTTGCCAATTTTAACCGCACACTTGTTGTTTGTGTACATGGATTTTATAATGTCGTATGTTTTTCCCCCAACCCCACTTTCCATCAATTTGTATAGCAGACCCTCATGCCAAATTGAGTCAAAAGCTTTTTTTGAAATCAACAAAGCATGAGAAGACTTTGCCTTTGTTTTGGTTTGTTTGTTTGTCAATTAGGGTGTGCAGGGTGAATACGTGGTCTGTCGTACGGTAATTTGGTAAAAGCCAATTTGACATTTGCTCAGTACATTGTTTTCACTGAGGAAATGAACTAGTCTGCTGTTAATGATAATGCAGAGGATTTTCCCAAGGTTGCTGTTGACGCATATCCCACGGTAGTTATTGGGGTCAAATTTGTCTCCACTTTTGTGGATTGGGGTGATCAGTCCTTGGTTCCAGATGTTGGGGAAGATGCCAGAGCTAAGGATGATGTTAAAGAGTTTAAGTATAGCTAATTGAAATTTGTGGTCTGTATATTTTATCATTTCATTGAGGATACCATCAACACCACAGGACTTTTTGAGTTGGAGGGTTTGTATTTTATCCTGTAGTTCATTCAATGTAATTGGAGAATCCAGTGGGTTCTGGTAGTCTTTAATAGTTGATTCTAAGATTTGCATTTGATCATGTATATTTTTTTGCTGTTTGTTCTCTGTTATAGGGCCAAAAAGATTGGAGAAGTGGTTTACCCATACATCTCCGTTTTGGATAGATAGCTCTTCGTGTTGTTGTTTGTTTAGTGTTTTCCAATTTTCCCAGAAGTGGTTAGAGTCTATGGATTCTTCAATTACATTGAGCTGATTTCTGACATGCTGTTCCTTCTTTTTCCGTAGTGTTTTCTGTATTGTTTTAGTGATTCACCATAGTGAAGGCGTAGGCTCAGGTTTTCTGGGTCTCTATGTTTTTTGGTTGGATAGGTTTCTCAATTTCTTTCTTAGGTTTTTGCATTCTTCATCAAACCATTTATCACTGTTATTACTTTTCTTTGGTTTTCTGTTAGAGATTTTTAGATTTGATAGGGAAGCTGAGAGGTCAAATATACTGTTTAGGTTTTCTACTGCCAAGTTTACACCTTCACTATTACAGTGGAACGTTTTGTCCAGGAAGTTGTCTAGAATGGATTGAATTTGTTGTTTCCTAATTGTTTTTTGGTAGGTTTCAACACTACTTTCCTTCCATCTATAGCATTTCTTAATATTATTCAGTTCTTTTGGCTTTGATGCCTCATGATTGAGTATTGCTCTGTTCAAGTAGACTGTGATTTTGCTGTGGTCTGATAGGGGTGTCAGTGGGCTGACTGTGAACGCTCTGAGAGACTCTGGGTTGAGGTCAGTGATAAAGTAGTCTACAGTACTACTGCCAAGAGATGAGCTATAGGTGTACCTACCATAGGAGTCCCCTCGAAGCCTACCATTGACTATGTACATACCCAGTGTGCGACAGAGCTGCAGGAGTCGTGACCCATTTTTGTTGGTTATGTTGTCGTAGTTGTGCCTAGGGGGGCATATGGGGGAGGGAATGCTGTCACCTCCAGGTAGGTGTTTGTCCCCCTGTGTGCCCCAACCCCTGCCCCCTCCTCGCTCTCTCTCTCTCTCTCCCCCCGACCCCCCCACCCCTCCTCGCTCTCTCTCTCTCTCTCTCCCCCCCACCCCCCCACCCTTCCTCTCTCTCTCTCTCTCACCCCCCACCCCCCCCCCCCTCCTCGCTCTCTCTCTCTCTCTCTCTCTCTCTCACTCTTTCTCTCACACACACCGTTTTGTACTGTGTAATGTGATGTGAAACTTAAATCTGTTTTACCTAATTTCTACCAGCATGTCACACGTGCAACCAGAGGAAAAAAAACTCTAGACCACCTTTACTCCACACACAGAGACGCGTACAAAGCTCTCCCTCGCCCTCCATTTGGCAAATCTAACCATAATTCCTGCTTACAAGCAAAAACTAAAGCAGGAAGTATCAGTGACTCGCTCAATATGGAAGTGGCCAGATGACGCAGATGCTAAGCTACAGGACTATTTTGCTAGCACAGACTGGAATATGTTCCGGGATTCTTCCGATGGCATTTAGGAGTACACCACATCAGTCACCGGCTTCATCAATCAGTGCATCGATGACGACGTCCCCACAGCGACCGTACGTACATACCCCAACCAGAAGCCATGGATTACAGGCAACATCCACACTGAGCTAAAGGCTAGAGCTGCCGCTTTCAAGGAGTGGGACACTAACCCAGACGCTTAGAAGAAATCCCGCTATGCCCTCCGACGAACCATCAAACAGGCAAAGCGTCAATACAGGACTAAGATTGAATCCTACTACACCGGCTCTGATGCTCGTCGGATGTGGCAGGGCTTGAAAACTATTACGGATAACAAAGAGAAACCCAGCTGCGAGCTGCCCAGTGACGCGAGCATACAAGACGATCTAAATGCCTTCTGTGCTCACTTCAAGGCAAGCAACACTGAACAATGCATGAGAGCACCAGCTGTTCTGGACGACTGTGCGATCACGCTTTCCGTAGCCGATGTGAGTAAGACCTTAGAACAGGTCAACATTCACAAGGCCGCAGGGCCAGACGGATTACCAGGACGCGTACTCAGAGCATGCGCTGACCAACTGGCAAGTGTCTTCTCTGACATTTTCAACCCCTGAACGAGTCTGTATTATCTACATGTTTCAAGCAGACCACCATAGTCCCTGTGCCCAAAAACGCCAAGGCAACCTGCCTAAATGACTACCGCCCCGTAGCACTCACTTCTGTAGCCATGAAGTCCTTTGAAAGGCTGGTCATGGCTCACATCAACACCATCATCCCAGAAACCCTAGACCCACTACAATTCGCATACCGCCCCAACAGATCCACAGATGAAGCAATCTCTATTGCACTCCACATTGCCCATTCCCACCTTGACAAAAGGAACACCTACGTGAGAATGCTGTTCATTGACTACAGCTCAGCGTTCAACACCATAGTGCCCTCAAAGCTCATCACTAAGCTAAGGATCCTGGGACTAAACACCTCCCTCTGCAACTGGATCCTGGACTTCCTGACGGGCCACCCCCAGGTGGTAAGGATAGGCAACAACACATCTGCCATGTTGATCCTCATCACAGGGGGACCTCAGGGGTGCGTGCTCAGTCCCCTACGTACTACCTGTTCACCCACGACTGTGTGGCCACGCATGACTCCAACACCATCATTAAGTTTGCCGACGACACAAAGGTGGTAGGCCTGATCATGCTGACTGGTTGCATCACCGCCTGGTATGGCAACTGCTCGGCATCCGACCGCAAGGCGCTACAGAGGGGCCAAGCTTCCTGCCATCAAGGACCTCTATACCAGGTGGTGTTAAAGGAAGGCCCTTAAAATTGTCAAAGACTCCAGCCACCCAAGTCATAGACTGTTCTCTCAGCTGCCTAACGGCAGGCGGTACCGGAGTGCCAAGTCTAGGTCCAAAAGGCTCCTTCACAGCTTCTACCCTCAAGCCATAAGACTGCTGAACAATTAATCAAATGGCCACCCGGACTATTTACTATTTACACTGCTGCTACTTGCTGTTTATTATCTACGCATAGTCACTTTACCTACTGTACTGTACATATTACCTTCATTACCTGGACTAACCTGTACCCCCTGCACATTGACTCAGTACCAGTACCCCCTGTATATAGCCTCATTATTATTTTATTGTGTTACTTATTTTTTTACTTGAGTTTATTTTTAAAAAATTTAGGAAATATTGTCTTATTTACATTTTTTTTTTTTTTTACTTTACTTTTTTTTTTTTTTTACTTTACTTTATTTCTTGAATTTCTTTATTTCTTATTTTATACTCTGTATTGTTGGTTAAGGGCTTGTAAGCATTTCACGGTCTACACCTGTTGTATTCGGCGCATGTGAAAACTAAAATGTGATTTGATTATGTTGAGGTTGTGGTTGTACGAAATGTGTTTTTATGGAAGGTGGTGGTGGTGGTGGTGGTGGTGGTGGTGGGGGGGTGGGGGGGGTTAGTATAAGGAGGGTGTCTCATTAAAGTAAGACAAAAAGTCAAAGTATCTCTTTCTCACTCTCTCTGTCTCTTATTGAATCTCTCTCTATATACTGTATATCTTTCTCTCAGCAACTCCGTCAGGAGCGACGCCAACATGCATCCATGAAAACACACAGTGTGATGTTTGTTCATTGAAGAGACACGGAGAAACATAGTCCACAGTGAATAACCTTACCTCTGTGCTGCTCTGACACTCTGTTCTTGTCTCCCAGGCCGCATCCCAAATGTCTCCCTATTCCCTACATAGAGCCCTATTTGCCCTGGTCAAAAGTAGTGCAATGTACATGGACAAGGGTGCCATTTTTTTGGGACATAGCCCCTGTGGTAAACAAACAATTTGTCTCATTAGCTCATTACTGATACACACGGGCCATGGTCTCAGTGATAAGACTTAATGGACAGTGTGTGGCTCATTATCCAGACAGAGAATGGTGTGTGTGTGTGTGTGTGTGTGCGTGCGTGTGCGTGTGCGTGATACTGCAGTTATCTGACTAGATCTTGATCCACGACCACAATCAAGTTATACAGTGGCTTGCGGGGGGTTTGTATCGTTTGATTTTCACAACATGCCAACCACATTGAAGATGCAAAATATTTTTTTATTGTGAAACAAACAAGAAATAAGACAAAAAAACAAAAAACTTGAGTGTGCATAACTATTCACCCCCCCAAAGTCACCTTTTGCAGCAATTACAGCTGCAAGTCTCTTGAGGTATGTCTCTATAAGCTTGGCACATTTAGCCACTGGGATTTTGCCAATTTTTCAAGGCAAAACTACTCCAGCTCCTTCAAGTTGGATGGGTTCCGCTGGTGTACAGCAATCTTTAAGTCATACCACAGATTCTCAATTGGATTGAGGTCTGGGCTTTGACTAGGCCATTCCAAGACATTTAAATGTTTCCCCTTAAACCACTCGAATGTTGCTTTAGCAGTGTGCTTAGGGTCATTGTCCTGCTGGAAGGTGAACCTCCGTCTCAGTCTCAAATCTCTGGAAGACTGAAATAGGTTTCCCTCAAGAATTTCCCTGTATTTAGCGCCATCCATCATTCCCTCAATTTTGACTAGTTTCCCAGTCCCTGCCGATTAAAAACATCCCCACAGCATGATGCTGCCACCACCATGCTTCACTGTGGGGATGGTGTTCTCAGGGTGATGAGAGGTGTTGGGTTTGCGCCAGACATAGCGTTTTCCTTGATGGCCAAAAAGCTACATTTTAGTCTCATCTGACCAGAGTACCTCCTTCCTTATGTTTGGGGAGTCTCCCACATGCCTTTTGGCGAACACCAAACGTGTTTGCTTACTTTTTTCTGTAAGCAATGGTTTTTTTCTGGCCACTCTTCCGTAAAGCCCAGCTCTGTGGAGTGTACGGCTTAAAGTGGTCCTATGGACAGATACTCCAATCTCTGCTCTGGAGCTTTGCAGCTCCTTCAGGGTTATCTTTGGTCTCTTTGTTGCCTCTCTGATTAATGCCCTCCTTGCCTGGTCCGTGAGTTTTAGTGGGCGGCCCTCTCTTGGCAGTTTTGTTGTGGTGCCATATTCTTTAAATTTTTTAATACTATATTTAATGGTGCTCCGTGGGATGTTCAAAGTTTCAGATATTTTTTTATAACCCAACCCTGATCTGTACTTCTCCACAACTTTGTCCCTGACCTGTTTGGAGAGCTCCTTGGTCTTCATGGTGCTGCTTGCTTGGTGGTGCCCCTTGCTTAGTGGTGTTGCAGACTCTGGGGCCTTTCAGAACAGGTGTATATATACTGAGATCATGTGACAGATCATGTTACACTTAGATTGCACACAGGTGGACTTTATTTAACTAATTATGTGACTTCTGAAGGTAGTTGGTTGCACCAGATCTTATTTAGGGGCTTCATAGCAAAGGGGGTGAATACATATGCACGCACCACTTATTTATTCTTGATAATTTTTTTAACAAGTTCTTTTTATCATTTCACTTCACCAATTTGGACTATTTTGTGTATGTCCATTACATGAAATCCAAATAAAAATCAATTTAAATTACAGGTTGTAATGCAACAAAATAGGAAAAACACCAAGGGGGATGAATACTTTTGCAAGGCACTGTATGTAGTTAGATTGAACTTAATATAAAGACACAAAATACATGCACTTGTATGCCGTGCACATTCACACTCACACACATACACACTCACAAACACACTCACACACATACACACTCACAAACACACTCACACACATACACACTCACAAACACACTCACACACATACACACTCACACACATACACGCTCACACACATACACACTCACACACACCCACACAGACACACACTCACACACGTACACACTCACACATACACACTCACACACATACACACTCACACACATACACACTCACAAACACACTCACACACATACACACTCACTCACATACACGCTCACACACACCCACCCACACAGACACACACTCACACATACACACTCACTCACATACACGCTCACACACATACATATACACACTCACACACACCCACACAGACACACACTCACACACATACACACTCACACATACACACTCACACACTGACATCTCGCCAATAATTTTCCTGAGATTTTCCTGACGATCCCCCACTCGACAAATGAGAGAACGAGAAAGAGAAAGAAAGAAAGAAAAAAATAAAGAAAGAAAGAAAGGTTGGCTTGCTTACTGGAAGGGATCTCCATAATAATGCATTACTGTGTGTAAATCTGTCTGTATTCACCATGGAAAGCACCTCCCTTTCCCCCCAGCAAGCCCTCTGTTCTGGTAGAGAGACAGAGCAACAGGGAACAGAGCTGCCCTATAGAACATAATGAGCAGGGAACTCTCTGGGCATTTAGGTTAATTCCAATTACATGACTACAGAAAAAAAGGAAGCATGGAATTATGTTTACTACTTCAATGGTGGAGTATTGGAGGTGGATCACACTCTCCCCACCCACTGTCAGGCTCAAAGTCCCTCTTAGGAATAGCTACACTATATATACAGCAGTATGTGGACACCCCTTCAAATTAGTGGATTAGGCTATTTCATCCACACCCGTTGCTGACAGGTGTATAAAATCGAGCACACAGCCACGCAATCTCCATAGACAAACATTGGCAGTAGAATGGCCTTCCTGGAGAGCTCAGTGACTTTCGGCGTGGCACCGTCACAGGACGCCTGTCATGAATGTCTGTGGAATGCGGTAGGCCAGAGTCAAGCGCAGGACACAGAATGAAATGAAAATCTACTTTACTGTATAGTAAAGAAACAAGCAAAACCTCAAAACACAGGGAGGAGCAAACCCGCTCACAAACGACACTCGAACAAGTAACAAACACGCACAACACACAGTGGGGGCGAACAGGTTAAATAGGGAATGACTTAATACTATAATGGGGAACAGGTGCGCAACACTAGACAACAATCAGGTAGAACATAGAAACATAAAAACATAGATCGGCAGCAGCTAGAATTCCGGTGACGACGAACGCCGAAGCCTGCCCCGAACCAGAAGGAAGGGCAGTCTCGGCAGAATCCGTGACAACGCCACCTTTCTAACAAGTCAGTTCGTCAAATTCCTGCCCTGCTAGAGCTGCCCCCGGTCAACTGTAAGTGCTGCTATTGTGAAGTGGAAACATCTAGGAGCAACAACGGCTCAGCTGTGACGTGGTAGGCCACACAAGCTCACAGAACGGGACCGCCGAGTGCTGAAGCGTGTAAAAATCGTCTGTCTCCCAACCGAGTCCGAAACTGCCTCTGGAAGCAACGTCAGCACAATAACTGTTTGTTGGGAGCTTCATGAAATGGGTTTCCATGGCTGAGCAGCCGCACACAAGCCTAAGATCACCATGCTCAATGCCAAGCGTCGGCTGGAGTGGTGCAAAGCTCGCCGCCATTGGACTCTGGAACAGTGGAAATGTGTTCTCTGGATTGATGAATCACGCTTCACCATCTGGCAGTCCGACGGACGAATCTGGGTTTGGCGGATGCCAGGAGAACGCTAACTGCTGTTTTTCATGGTTTGGGCTAGGCCCCTTAGTTCCAGTGAAGGGAAATCTTAACACTACAGCATACAATGACATTCTAGACGATTCTACGCTTCCAACTTTGTGGCAATAGTTTGGGGAAGGCCCTTTCCTGATTCAGCATGACAATGCTCCCGTGCACAAAGCGAGGTCCATACAGAAATGGTTTGTCGATGTGTAAGAACTTGACTGACCTGCACAGAGCCCTGACCTCAACCCCATTGAACACCTATGGGATGAATTGGAACGCCGACTGCGAGCCAGGCCTAATCGCCCAACATCAGTGCCCGACTTCACTAATGCTCTTGTGGCTGAACGGAAGCAAGTCCCTGCAGCAATGTTCCAACATCTAGTTGAAAGCCTTCCCAGAAGAGTGGAGGTTGTTATCGCAGCAAAGAGGGGACCAACTCCATATTGATGCCCATGATTTTGGAATGAGATGTTCATGCTTTTGGTGATGTAGTGTATATGATGAGTTTATAGATTTCAAGATTACCCTCACCAAATCCTAACCTTAACTTTTAGTGGAGAAACACACAACTGACACTATATGGCAGTCAAGAGACAACTTCATTCATTCCCAACACCCCACTGTGCTGTTCAACATGTGAGCCTTTGCTCTGACCTCTTGACACTGGGCTTGACCCCAAGCTTGACCCCGCCAGCGCTCAGAGCTAAAGTCATAATTATTTTGCTTCTGATGTGTATTTGTCTGGTGAGTGACATCTGTTATCTCAGAGACCATGACGCTAGGCCATATGTCTGTTATCTCAGAGACCATGACGCTAGGCCATATGTCTGTTATCTCAGAGACCATGACGCTAGGCCATATGTCTGTTATCTCATAGACCATGACGCTAGGCCATATGTCTGTTATCTCAGAGACCATGACGCTAGGCCATATGTCTGTTATCTCAGAGACCATGACGCTAGGCCATATGTCTGTTATCTCAGAGACCATGACGCTAGGCCATATGTCTGTTATCTCAGAGACCATGACGCTAGGCCATATGTCTGTTATCTCAGAGACCATGACGCTAGGCCATATGTCTGTTATCGAGAGACCATGAAGCTAGGCCATATGTCTGTTATCTTAGAGATCATGAAGCTAGGCCATATGTCTGTTATCTCAGAGACCATGACGCTAGGCCATATGTCTGTTATCTCAGAGACCATGATGCTAGGCCATATGTCTGTTATCTCAGAGATCATGAAGCTAGGCCATATGTCTGTTATCTCCAGAGACCATGACGCTTAGGCCATATGTCTGTTATCTCAGAGACCATGACGCTAGGCCATATGTCTGTTATCTCAGAGATCATGAAGCTAGGCCATATGTCTGTTATCTCAGAGACCATGACGCTAGGCCATATGTCTGTTATCTCAGAGACCATGACGCTAGGCCATATGTCTGTTATCTCAGAGACCATGACGCTAGGCCATATGTCTGTTATCTCAGTGACCATGACGCTAGGCCATATGTCTGTTATCTCAGAGACCATGACGCTAGGCCATATGTCTGTTATCTCAGAGACCATGACGCTAGGCCATATGTCTGTTATCTCAGAGACCATGACGCTAGGCCATATGTCTGTTATCTCAGAGACCATGACGCTAGGCCATATGTCTGTTATCTCAGAGACCATGACGCTAGGCCATATGTCTGTTATCTCAGTGACCATGACGCTAGGCCATATGTCTGTTATCTCAGTGACCATGACGCTAGGCCATATGTCTGTTATCTCAGAGACCATGACGCTAGGCCATATGTCTGTTATCTCAGAGACCATGACGCTAGGCCATATGTCTGTTATCTCAGAGACCATGACGCTAGGCCATATGTCTGTTATCTCAGAGACCATGACGCTAGGCCATATGTCTGTTATCTCAGAGACCATGACGCTAGGCCATATGTCTGTTATCTCAGAGACCATGACGCTAGGCCATATGTCTGTTATCTCAGAGACCATGACGCTAGGCCATATGTCTGTTATCTCAGAGATCATGAAGCTAGGCCATATGTCTGTTATCTCAGAGACCATGACGCTAGGCCATATGTCTGTTATCTCAGAGACCATGACGCTAGGCCATATGTCTGTTATCTCAGAGACCATGACGCTAGGCCATATGTCTGTTATCTCAGAGACCATGACGCTAGGCCATATGTCTGTTATCTCAGAGATCATGAAGCTAGGCCATATGTCTGTTATCTCAGAGACCATGAAGCTAGGCCATATGTCTGTTATCTCAGAGACCATGACGCTAGGCCATATGTCTGTTATCTCAGAGACCATGACGCTAGGCCATATGTCTGTTATCTCAGAGACCATGACGCTAGGCCATATGTCTGTTATCTCAGAGATCATGAAGCTAGGCCATATGTCTGTTATCTCAGAGACCATGACGCTAGGCCATATGTCTGTTATCTCAGTGACCATGACGCTAGGCCATATGTCTGTTATCTCAGAGACCATGACGCTAGGCCATATGTCTGTTATCTCAGAGACCATGACGCTAGGCCATATGTCTGTTATCTCAGAGACCATGACGCTAGGCCATATGTCTGTTATCGAGAGACCATGAAGCTAGGCCATATGTCTGTTATCTCAGAGATCATGAAGCTAGGCCAAAAAATACTAATAAATGTCTCCCCTCTGTGTGTGTCTCTCTCTCTCTCCCTTTCCACACCACCTTCCCAACGCTCTTTATCTACCTTCCTCTTCCCTCCCCTCTCCCCCTTACTAACCCCTTCTTTCTCCTTCCAACCCCTCTTGCTATCCTTCCTTCACCCTCCCCCCCTCCCTCCCTCCCTCCCTCCCCATCTCCCTCCCTCCTCCTAGCTTGTGATCCCCATCCGTAGGGATTACTACAGATAACTCTCACTCTGTGTTCAAGCATGACACACACATTCACGCGCACACACACACAGAGTAATTGACTCCAGGAGAGAGAGAGAGTGAGAGAGAGAGAGAGAGAGAGAGAGAGAGAGAGAGAGAGAGAGAGAGAGAGAGAGAGAGAGAGAGAGAGAGAGAGAGAGAGAGAGAGAGAGAGAGAGAGAGAGAGAGAGAGAGAGAGAGAGAGAGAAACCCCACATTCTGGAGTCATACATGGTTGGAAGGAGAGAGGTATAAACCCTACGGTACGTTGAAACGGGTGAGATATTTAGAAAGAGAGGGGAGGGTGGAGTAGCCTGACCACCCAACCACATGGCTCTGGCCAAACGCCACGCCCACTAGCGTTTCTTCTCCATCTGAGGCTGCATTTGCTTTCCTCCCTGTCGTCTTGTAGAATGCGAACACATTCTGACCGTTCTGATTGGTCCCAGATACCACAGGAGGTTGGTAGCACCTTAATTGGGAAGGATGGGCTTGTGGTAATGTCTGGAGCAGAAGGAGTGGAATGGAATCAAACACATCAAACACATTGTTTCCATGTGTTTGATGCCATTTCATTCACTCCGTTCCAGCCATTATTATGAGCCGTCCACCCCTCAGCAGCCTTCACTGCCAGATACTGATGTGTTGGGCCAGAGCCGGGTCCAGAGCCGGGGCCAGAGCCGGGGCCAGAGCCGGGTCCAGAGCCGGATCCAGAGCCGGGGCCAGAGCCGGGTCCAGAGCCGGGGCCAGAGCCGGGGCCAGAGCCAGGTCCAGAGCCGTCATTGGCTGTTATACTCATTGGCTGGAATCCACAAACAATTTCTAAAATGGCCGTTTGAAACTGAATGTATGTAGCGATTGATAGATAGGGCAGCGGAATTAAATTCAGGATGTGTCGTCAGACAGGATGTATAGACAACCCTATGACGTAGTTTCAAACCCAGGTAGATCTGATACCACAATCACAGAGCTAACGGACACTATAAACTAGCAGTACTATGGAGTCTTAGACACTCTACTCACATGACTAAAGGTGAAAGGTGAGAGGTCAGCCCTGCTCTCCCTTCCCTGCTTCCACCCCAGCCCAGCCCTGTTCTACACTAACCCTTCAACTAAGTCCTGTTCTAACCTTTCACCCCAGTCCTCTCTTGTTCTACCCTAACCCATTTACATTACATTTTCACATTTACATTTTCGTCATTTAGCAGACGCTCTTATCCAGAGCGACTTACAAATTGGTGCATTCACCTTTTTGGGGGGGGGAGTGGGGTAGGGGGAGGGTAGAAGGATTACTTTTATCCTATCCCAGGTATTCCTTAAAGAGGTGGGGTTTCAAGTGTCTCCGGAAGGTGGTGAGTGACTCCGCTGTCCTGGCGTCGTGAGGGAGCTTGTTCCACCATTGGGGTGCCAGAGCAGCGAACAGTTTTGACTGGGCTGAGCGGGAACTGTGCTTCCGCAGAGGTAGGGGGGCCAGCAGGCCAGAGGTGGATGAACGCAATGCCCTCGTTTGGGTGTAGGGACTAATCAGAGCCTGAAGGTATGGAGGTGCCGTTCCCCTCACAGCTCCGTAGGCAAGCACCATGGTCTTGTAGCAGATGCGGGCTTCAACTGGAAGCCAGTGGAGTGTGCGGAGGAGCGGGGTGACGTGAGAGAACTTGGGAAGGTTGAACACCAGACGGGCTGCAGCGTTCTGGATGAGTTGTAGGGGTTTAATGGCACAGGCAGGGAGCCCAGCCAACAGCGAGTTGCAGTAATCCAGACGGGAGATGACAAGTGCCTGGATTAGGGCCTGTGCCGCTTCCTGTGTAAGGCAGGGTCGTACTCTCCGAATGTTGTAGAGCATGAACCTACAGGATCGGGTCACCGCCTTGATGTTAGCGGAGAGCGACAGGGTGTTGTCCAGGGTCACGCCAAGGCTCTTTGCACTCTGGGAGGAGGACACAACGGAGTTGTCAACCGTGATGGCAAGATCATGGAGTGGGCAGTCCTTCCCCGGGAGGAAGAGCAGCTCCGTCTCTCCGAGGTTCAGCTTGAGGTGGTGATCCGTCATCCACACTGATATGTCTGCCAGACATGCAGAGATGTGATTCGCCACCTGGTTATCAGAAGGGGGAAAGGAGAAGATTAATTGTGTGTAGTCTGCGTAGCAATGATAGGAGAGACCATGTGAGGATATGACAGAGCCAAGTGACTTGGTGTATAGAGAGAATAGGAGAGGGCCTAGAACTGAGGTAGGACACAATCCAAGAGTGAGCCGCGCCGAAGATGCCCAACTCAGAGAGGGTGGAGAGGAGGATCTGATGGTTCACAGTATCAAAGGCAGCAGATAGGTCTAGAAGGACAAGAGCAGAGGAGAGAGAGTTAGCTTTAGCAGTGCGGAGAGCCTCCGTGACACAGAGAAGAGCAGTCTCAGTTGAATGACCAGTCTTGAAACCTGACTGGTTTGGATCAAGAAGGTAATTCTGAGAGATAGCAAGAGAGTTGGCTAAAGACGGCACGCTCAAGAGTTTTGGAGAGAAAAGAAAGAAGGGATACTGGTCTGTAGTGGTTGACATCGGAGGGATCGAGTGTAGGTTTTTTGAGAAGGGGTGCAACTCTTGCTCTCTTAACTCTTCACCCCAGTCCTATTCTAATCTAACCCTTCACCCCGTCCTGTTCTAACCTAACTCTTCACCCCAGTCCTGTTCTAACCTAACCCTCTACCCCAGTAATGTCCTGTTCTAATCTAACCCTTCAACCATGTCCTGTTGTAATCTAACCCTTCACCCCTGTCCTGTTTTAACCTAACCCTTTACCCCTGTCCTGTTCTAACCTAACCCTCTACCCCAGTAATGTCCTGTTCTAATCTAACCCTTCAACCATGTCCTGTTGTAATCTAACCCTTCACCCCTGTCCTGTTTTAACCTAACCCTTTACCCCTGTCCTGTTCTAACCTAACCCTTCACCCCAGCCCTGTTCTAACCTTTTACCCCAGTCCTGTCCTGTTCAAACCTTTCACCCCAGTCCTGTTC
Organism: Coregonus clupeaformis; assembly: GCF_020615455.1. NCBI lineage: Eukaryota > Metazoa > Chordata > Actinopteri > Salmoniformes > Salmonidae > Coregonus > Coregonus clupeaformis. Next base: position 64,510,890 of record NC_059208.1, on the reverse strand, counting down.
TAACCTTTCACCCCAGTCCTTTCCTTTTCTAACCCTTCACCCCAGTCCTGTTCTAACCTAACCCTTCACCCCAGTCCTGTTCTAACCTTTCACCCCAGTCCTATCCTGTTTTAACCTTTCACACCAGTCCTGTTCTAACCTATACCCCAGTTGTCCTGTTCTAACCTTTTACCCCAGTCCTGTCCTGTTCTAACCCTTCACCCCAGTCCTGTTCTAACCTAACCCTTCACCCCTGTCCTGTTCTAAACTTTCACCCCAGTCCTATCCTGTTTTAACCTAACCCTTCACACCAGTCCTGTTCTAACCTATACCCCAGTTGTCCTGTTCTAACCTAACCTTTTACCCCAGTCCTGTCCTGTTCTAACCCTTCACCCCAGTCCTGTTCTAACCTTTACCCCTGTCCTGTTCTAACCTAACCTTTGACCCCTGTCCTGTCCTGTTCTAAACTTTATCCCTGTCCTGTTCTAACCTAACCCTTCACTCCTGTCCTGTCCTGTTCTAACATTCCACCCACCCCTCCCCCAACCCATGTCAACATTTTAATAAGCAGCGACTATAGCACAACCATCAACATGTCCATGGATCTTACCACCCCCCTCCTCCCCAGCTATAGCACAACCATCACCATGTCCATGGATCTTACCACCACCCCCCTCCTCCCCAGCTATCGCACAACCATCACCATGTCCATGGATCTTAAACCCCCCTCCAGCTATCACCACATCCATTACATTCCTTTCACATGTGGAATGCCAGATCATCTAAAGAGCACAGCTATCTTCATCTCTCTCTCTTCTCTTCCCTCATCTCTCTCTCTTCTCTTCCCTCATCTCACCCTCTTCACTTCCCTCTTTCTTTATATCTCTCATCCCCCCATCTTTCTATCTTCTTCTCCTCTACCACACTTTTCCAGTCTCTCTCCATCTCCCCCCTCTCTCTCTCTCCATCTCCCCCCTCTCTCTCTCCATCTCCCCCCCTCTCTCTCTCTCCATCTCCCCCCTCTCTCTCTCCATCTCCCCCCCCCTCTCTCTCTCCATCTCCCTCCCCCTCTCTCTCTCTCTCCCCCCTCTCTCTCTCCATCTCCCCCTCTCTCTCTCCATCTCCCCCCTCTCTCTCTCTCCATCTCCCCCTCTCTCTCCCATCTCCCCCCTCTCTCTCTCTCCATCTCCCTCCCCCTCTCTCTCTCTCTCTCCCTCCTCCCCTCTCTCTCTGGATTCCAACACACTCTGTTCCTGACACAAACAGACAAGCAGCTGATCGCTCTCTTTCTCTTTCTGTCTTTCTCCAAATCTCTCTCTGTGTGTGTGTGTAATGTAATGTAATGTAATGTATGCTTGTCTGTGGAGGATTGCATTTCTGTGCCTTCCACCCCCTGACATACACTGTGGTCCCATGACAAAGCTGCCCTTTCACATACACACACACACACACACACACACACACACACACACACACACACACACACACACACACACACACACAAAGACAGGGCCTGACACAGTGAAGCCAAGATTATGTCCCATGATGCCATCATCATCACCACACAAACCACCTCTGCAGAGGATCGAGCTATACAAGGACAGATCTGCAGTTACAGTTTCCTTTCCAATATTACAGGTAGTTATTACTAGTTACTAATGGCGTTCAGTTGACTTCTCCTCTCATATCCGACCCCACCTGACACACAGGCAGCGCTTCCAGCTATCGTTATTTAACCACTGAGGGTGTTTCTGTCTGGCTCAGTCCATTCTCAGAAATAGATGTGAAAAATGACTAATTTGCCGTAAGGATTCTGCAGCCAGACAGTGGAGACTTTATGTCATGAGAGAAAGGAGAGTGAGAGGGGGGTGAGGGAGAGAGAGAGGAGGGTGAGAGAGAGAGAGAGAGAGAGAGAGAGAGAGAGAGAGAGAGAGAGAGAGAGAGAGAGGGTGTGTAGGTAGTGGTGAGTGATTAGGGGGACTCTAAGCTACCTCTCTGTTCTTTTTATTCATTCAGAATGAGTCTTGCATGGAAAATGGTGGCATAATGTAACCTAGCCTACTGTCTATAGGCAAGGCAACCAGGAGCAGGGTTTGAATCACGTACCCCATAGGCTACCACATCAGGCAGGCATATATGTGTCTAACGGATTACACAGGTCAATGTTAATCAGGTAATAGTTATTGATATGTTTGTGCTTTCCATAGTTTACCCCGTGACATCAGCACTACAATGAATTCAGTGCTATTAGTAAAAGTTGCATTAATCATGCGATCTATAAAGGTGATTGGAAGTGGAAGTCTTGAGCAAGCATGAATATATAGGCTGAATATATAAGTTGTCTAAACAGCAGTAGAGTGTATATTTGTGTGGCCAAACGGTTGGAATGTGCGTGATGGTCACGTTGACATTTTGTTGTGGTGGTATGTTGTTGTTGACAAGCTGAGGATAACAAACAAACCTCGTGAGATGTCACGATAGTCAAGTCGTTCGATCTGTTCTGCAAAGTGGAGAAACATCAACGACTAGTTAAAAAGAAGAAATGTACGCGACTAAAGCTTACATTGCCACTATTCTACACAACACTTTCAACTGGTATCATGGTTAAAATGGTTAGTATTATCGAGTCAAACTTTCAAACATCAACAATTATCGCCATTCAGTCGCTCAATCTTGCCCAATTGTGGAATATGATGGGGAGAGAGAATGTTGTTGGGTTGTCACTATTTACCACAGACACAAAGTTAAAATTGGCTATTTCATAAAGAATTAATGAAAACCAAAAATAGCTTTTGGTCTTAATTTAAGGTTAGGTATAAGGTTATCAGTGTGGCTACGGTTAGGGTTAATATTAGGGTTAGGTTTAAAATCAGATTTTATGAAGAGAAATGAAGAGAAATGAAAGAAATAGTCTAGGTTCAGCCATAATTATGACTTTGTGGATGTGGTAACTAGTGACGACCAGCATGTTGGGGGGGGGGTTATTCTGAAGAGGGCGGAGAAAACTCCTAAACTGCTCTTGATTGGATAGACTCGTGTGACCACGCCCATGGGCGGTCTCTTGGTCTATCTTCAAGCGACGCGTTCAACCAGTGCCGAATCTAGTGGGTCTATTTCTGCTGGAGCGACACGTTCAATTACGAAGAAAAAGCCAAGGAAAAACTCACATTTTGCCATTGGATCCATACCACTGCCCGGGAGCTGGATTTCTTTTTCTTCCATTTGAAATATCTTTGAAAAAACAACGAATAACGATGGGTTCCCAAGCGTCCAAGGGAGGGGTAGCTGTGGAGGCGAATGCTGCCGATACCGCTACGGTCAAAACTAACGGACAGGTATGTCACTCTCTCTCATCCCTGGACCACACGACACACCCTTTACCCAACTAACTAAAAGTAGCTTAGAAAGGATGTTCTGTTTTTATTATTAAGTTGCAATTAATTTGAAGCTGAGGTTTGTGTGTTTAGATTTTTTTGGGGGGGATAAATGTGCATCTTGCTTCAGTCAGAGTGGTAAGTGCATAGTTGGTTGGCTAAGCTAACATGGTCTCCAGTGATGGATAGCTACGGACACTTGATTCAGACGCGGGAGGATCAAATCCGAACGGGTTTGCTGCTAATGCCACGATCTGCTGTTTGACTTTTTTTGGGGGTGAAATAAAAAAACCAGTCAGTTAGCTATTCAGGTTTTGGACCGAGAACATGGACCACAGGTAGCTAGCTAATCGAGGTTCTAGCTAGCCGGACTAATTAGCTCGAATACAGTTCCATATCAAATGCCATGAGGGGGGTTTGGAAAGGCAACCTACCCCTCATGCATAAAATATGAGAGCCAATTGGTGAATTACGGATTGAAAAGGAGGGTTTTAACAGTGGATGTCATTTTAATTTATGCAGCCCCCTCGGAACCGGCGAGTCTAGACATGTCTCGATCAGTGACTGTAAACGTTATTTTATAGATAAACATACACAATCGACATAAAATCACATTTTCACCTCGCAAAATTACTGTACAATCAGTATTGTGTCAATTAATATATATATATATTTTTTCATCGATTGGTTCAAGTCTTTGTTGAAAGAGATGCCCCCGTCTGTGTGGTGTCTAGCGGGAGAGCGATGGACCACATGCTCGGTCTGCGTGTCGCTGTCGCCGCCTGTCGTTTTCTGGTGGTACTACAAGGCGTCGCCTTTTGAGCAACACTGTGGTTTATTGATGAGCACGACGTTTTGATGAAACATCGTTATGTATCTAAATGTTATGATGGTTGTTTTTGTTACATTGTAAAGTTCTCATGTAAATTATATTTTCTTTATTGATTGAATTGTATTTTTTAGAACCATATATCTAATTTGGTTCCTTCATCTTTCACTCCTCTAGGAGAACGGCCATGTCAAGTCCAATGGTGACGCCACAGACACGGCCACTCCCAACGGTTCTGCGGACGCCAAGGAGTCTGAAGCGGGTGCTGGAGGGGACGCCATCGAGCCAGCACCCGCCGCTGATGGGGAGGCCGCCAAACCAGAAGGTGAGACCGCCGCCAAGGATATCTCCAAGAAGAAGAAGAAGTTCTTCCTGAAGAAATCTTTCAACTTCATGGGCCTGAAACTGAAGAAGACCAAGAAGGAGGAGGTGAAGGAGGAGGCGGCCGCTCCCGCTGAGGAGAAACCCGCGGAGAACGGAGCCGCTGTGGCCACGGAGGAGAAGAAAGAAGGGGAGGTGAAGGAGGAGGTCGTGGCGGCTGCTGCAGCCCCTAAGGCCGAGGAGGTGCAGGCTAAAGCAGAGGAGGCGCCTAAGGAGGAGGTGAAGGAGGCGGCTGCTCCTGCCCCAGAGCCCACCAAACCAACAGAGGAGACCAGCTCGACCCCCGCGGCAGTAGCCCCCTCCCAACAGAATGCAGAGTGATTGTATCTTTACCCACAACAAAGGACTGTGTGAACTGTTTTTCAAGAGAGAGAGAGAGAGAAAATAGTTATAAATATATATATTTCTATATATATGTGTATATGTATACATATGTATGGATATATGTATATGTAAATATATACACATTTATGTGAGAGACTCCATTGTGTCACTTTAGTCATGGTAACAAGATGACAGACTAGAATCACTATTTCACATCCCTGGTTACGGCGAGACATCTGAACCCGGTAGTATTATTTGCTGGTTGCTATGGGACAATGGGATTTATTGGACGACAGAGTGGAAGACACAGTTATGGATGGGAGTCGAGTTGACGCGTCTTTTCCCAAAACACCCAACTCAAAAAGATGCATCAACGCGTAAGAACGAACTAGACAGGACAGAACACCAACCAACCACCACATGAAATGACTATTAATTTTTTTTTAAACAAGAAGAAATCAGAATTTGAAAATAAGAGACTTGCCAACTTTCTTCATTCCTATATTTTAACCCAGATTTGAATTATTTTGTGGTGTACAATAGAGAACCATTTTAAAGATTCAGAGAAGCTGTGTTTTGTTTGTTTTTAAAGAAGAAAAATAAGAAGCAATTTTAGATTTGTATCTTGGCTATAGAAAAAAAAAATAAACTATTGAGTTTAACTATGTTCACTGTTGCAGTTTTAAAACGAAGCAGAGTTGTTGTTCTGTCTGTGGTGTGTAAGCCTGAATCTGCTTTATGGTCTCTGTAAATACATTGGACTGATACTGTTCTTTTTATTTTGCTAATGTTGACAGATGTTATGGTTTTATTGTAAAGTTGATAATGGTAAATAAATGTTGGTTACCAATACCTGTTGTATGGAGATGGTTATTTTTAAGGTGGCAAGGGTGATTAGTAGTACAGTGCAAAACAACATGAGACTCGACTGTTTATAGTGGTCAGACACACTGCTCGTAACTACAAGGTGCTTTCTAAGAATGAATAAAGTTACCTGACGTTTTCTGACAGGATTGTGATTCTAATAAGAGCACGTTGGTGTGTTTTTACACTTTTCATAGTCCACAATCCCAAGACTACTGTCCAGCTGAGAGAAAGCCTCACATTCTTGAAACGCCTGACCAATTACATGTGTAATAATCAATCACACATGGCAGAAAACCACTGGTGTGTGTGTCCCTCACAACCATATCACGGTACATAGATATTCGCAACTGTTACAACGAGTGGACAATACCTAATGTGTCATCATTTTGGACAATGGCTACTAGGTTGCACAGAGAAGACGTGATGGAGTGGAGAGACTCAACTGCAGACCGAGATGCACCACCCCACGATGCTCTACGTTCTAGGACTGTGGGAGAATCTCAATTGCGTTTCCTTGACTCATCGCCTCCTCAAAACACATTGGATGAGATCGGTTCCTCCCCTCTGATCTTCTCCTCCAATGGGGTTTTGAGGAGGAGAGGACGCGAGGAGTCAAGGGCACAATTGAAATTCTCCCTATGTACCATGATCTCTCCTTCCTCCCAAAGTGTGCACTTGTTCCCTTCACTGAGTTGAAGGGAAATGATTGGTATAAGAAACAGGGTGGGACACTCCCACTAGCCCTCCACCAATCCAATGTATTTAGATTTGTCAGAAGTAGTGAACAGAACCAAGTGCACACGCCTGGAGACGGGTAGAGAATTGGAAGGCAGCCAATGACCCTTGCTTGCACCCACATTATCTGTGTGACCTCTGTAGCCCTCTTTAGTGACAGCGCCTCTCAAGAGGTCATTACTCAGGGATTATATACTTCCTCAAATATTTGTAACATTTAGCCCGTCTAAGAAATAACTTCTCAACATTGTTTATTTTTCCTCAATAAAGTTGAATTCAATTCAAATCAGTAATCCTGATCAGGGTTGGTTGTAGTGTGAGGGAGTGCATCCCAAATGACACCGTATTCCCTATTTAGGGCACTAATTTAGACCAGAGCCCTTTTTATTTAGTTTTACTAGTGTTTAAGAGCAGTTGGAGGCTATTCCCTATGGAGAATAGGCTGCCATTTGGGATATGCCCACTGACCTAGTTCACATGGTGACGTGATGAGTTCAGATCAGAGTTAATATTAGTCCTCACAGCCTTCAAACAACGATTCATTATTCAAAACACGGATGTCGCTCCACATGTGTGTTGCTTCAGGCATTTGTCACGGATTGCAGAGGCATTTGTTGAACTCACAAAGCATATTCATCTAATCACTGAACAGACAATATGTGAATACGTGAATGAGGTCGTTATAAAGCTTACTACTGTCAATGAGGTCGTTGGCTACACTATATATACAAAAGTATGTGGACACCCCTTCAAATTAGTTGATTTGGTTATTTCAGCCACACCCGTTGCTGACCAGTGTACAAAAATCAAGCACACAGCCATGCAATCTCCATAGACAAACATTGGTAGTAGAATGGCCTTACTGAATAGCTCAGTGACTTTCAATGTGGCACCGTCATAGGATGCCACCTTCCAACAAGTCAGTTCGTCGCAAAGTGGTAAGCAACACAAGCTCACAGAACGGGACCAACGAGTGCTGAAGTCTGTCCTCGGTTGCAACACTCACTACCGAGTCCCAAACTGCCTCTGGAAGCAACATCAGCACAATAACTGTTTGTTGGGAGCTTCATGAAATGGGTTTCCATGGCTGAGCAGCCGCACACAAGCCTAAGATCACCATGCGCAATACCAAGTGTCGGCTGGAGTGGTGTAAAGCTCGCCGCCATTGGACTCTGGAGCAGTGGAAACACGTCCTCTGGAGTGATGAATCACGCTTCACATCTGGCAGTCCGACGGACGAATCTGGGTTTGGCAGATGTCAGGAGAATGCTACCCCAGTGCACAAAGCGAGGACCATACAGAAATGGTTTATCGAGATCGGTGTGGAAGAACTTGACTGACCTGCACAGAGCCATGACCTCAACCCCATCGAACACCTATGGGATGAATTGGAACGCCGACTGCGAGCCAGGCCTAATCGCCCAACATCAGTGCCCGACCTCACTAATGCTCTTGCGGCTGAATGGAAAGCAAGTCCCCGCAGCGATGTTCCAACATCTAGTGGAAAGCCTTCCCAGAAGAGTGGAGGCTGTTATAGCAGCAAAGGGGGGGGGGGACCAACTCCATGTTAATACCCATGATTTTGGAATGAGATGTTCGACGAGCAGGTGTCCACATACTTTTGGTCATGTGGTGTATGGGTTTTTCAAATGACAACTGGACTTGTGTTTGTCATCCTGCACTTTATATGAATGAATGCTTGAGGTGGTTTGATACTATAAAATTCAAATAACACAATTACAGTATCAGGCTTTGGAGAGTTTAAAACATATATTGTTACTACGGTGTTACAACTCGTTGTGTGTCGTCATGAAATTAAATCGAAATTCAAAAACTGCCCTTTGTTCCTAAATCGATTTAGGATCTGAGACATGTATTGTTCTGTGCTGCTGCCAGATAACACATGTGAAAACATTTCAACATAATACGTACAGTGCATTCGGAAAGTATTCAGACCCCTTCACTTTTTCCACATTTTGTTACATTACAGCCTTATTCTAAAATGGATTAAATCGTTTTTTCCCCCCCTTATCAATCTACACACAATACCCCAAAATGACAAAGCAAAAACAGGTTTTTAGAAATGTTTGCAAATGTATAACAAAATAAAAAAACGTAAATATCGCATTTACATAAGTATTCAGACCCTTTACTCAGTACTTTGTTGAAGCACCTTTGGCAGCGATTACAGCCGTGAGTCTTCTTGGGTATGACGCTACAAGCTTGGCACACCTGTATTTGGAGAGTTTCTCCCATTTTTCTCTGCATTCTCTATAGCTCTGTAAGGTTGGATGGGGAGCGTTGCTGCACAGCTATTTTCAGGTCTCTCCAGAGATGTTCGATCGGGTTCAAGTCCGGGCTCTGGCTGGGCCACTCAAGGGCATTCAGAGACTTGTCCCGAAGCCACTCCTGCGTTGTCTTGGCTGCCTTTTGGCAAACTCCAAGCGGGCTGTCATGTGCCTTTTACTGAGGAGTGGCTTCTACCATAAATGCCTGATTGGTGTAGTGCTGCAGAGATGGTTGTCCTTCTGGAAGGTTCTCCCATTTCCACAGAGGAACTCTGGAGCTCTGTCAGAGTGACCATCGGGTTCTTGGTCACCTCCCTGACCAAGGCCCTTCTCCCCCGATTTCTCAGTTTGGCCGGGCGGCCAGCTCTAGGAAGAGTCTTGGTGGTTCCAAACTTCTTCCATTTAAGAATGATGGAGGCCACTTTCTTCTTGGGGACCTTCAATGCTGCAGACATTTTTTGGTACCCTTCCCCAGATCCGTGCCTCGACACAATCCTGTCTCGGAGCTCTACGGACAATTCCTTCGACCTCATGGCTGGTTTTTGCTCTGACATGCCCTGTCAACTGTGGGACCTTATATAGATAGGTGTGTCCTTCCAAATCATGTCCAATCAATTCCACAGGTGGAATCCAATCAAGTTGTAGAACGATCTCAAGGATGATCAATGGAAACAGGATGCATCTGAGCTCAATTTCGAGTCTCAAAGCAAAGGGTCTGAATACTTATGTAAATAAGGTATTTCTGTTTTTTCTTTTTAATATATATACAAACCTGTTTTCGCTTAGTCATTATGGGGTATTGTGTGTAGATTGATGAGGAAAAAATTAATTGAATCAATTTTAGAATAAATCTGTAACGTAACACAATGTGGGAAAAGTCAAGGGGTCTGATTACTTTCCGAAGGCACTGTACGTCATCTTTGACTTCAGAGATTTACATTTTAGTCATTTAGCAGACGCTCTTATCCAGAGCGACTTACAGTTAGTGAATACATATATATATTTTTTATACTGGCCTCTGTGGATTCGAACCCACAACCCGGCGTTGCAAACGCCATGCTCTATCAACTGAGCTACATCCACTGCCGGCCATTCCCTCCCTACCTGGACGACGGTGGGCCAATTGTGCGCGCCATGAGTCTCCGGTGCGCGGCTGCGACAGAGCCTAGATTCGAACCAGGATCTCTAGTGGCACAGATAGCACTGCGATGCAGTGCCTTAGACCACTGCGCCACTCAGGAGTGCGATCTCCTCGTCCAAGTCTGTTTTTAGCTGAGATATGTTCTTCAGTTCAGAGATCTCCTCGTCCAAGTCTGTTTTTAGCTGAGATATGTTCTTCAGTTCAGAGATCTCCTCGTCCAAGTCTGTTTTTAGCTGAGATATGTTCTTCAGTTCAGAGATCTCCTCGTCCAAGTCTGTTTTTAGCTGAGATATGTTCTTCAGTTCAGAGATCTCCTCGTCCAAGTCTGTTTTTAGCTGAGATATGTTCTTCAGTTCAGAGATCTCCTCGTCCAAGTCTGTTTTTAGCTGAGATATGTTCTTCAGTTCAGAGATCTCCTGCTCCAGCTCACAGAGGATCTTCTTCAGTTCATCAGAATATTCTTCTTCGTCTTTAACTTCTGTCATTTTCATATTTTTAGGTACAGGCTCCCTCTCCTCCCTCTCCTCCCTCTCCTCCCTCTCTCTCCTCTCTCTCCTCCCTCTCCTCTCTTTCCTCCCTCTCTCTCCTCCCTCTCATCCCTCTCCTCCCTCTCTCTCCTCCCTCTCCTCCCTCTCTCTCCTCCCTCTCTCTCCCTCCTCCCTCCATTTTCCCCCTCTCCTCCCTCTCTCCTCCCTCTCCTCCCTCTCTCTCCTCTCTCTCCTCCCTCTCCTCCCTCTCTCCTCCCTCTCCTCTCTCTCCTCCCTCTCTCTCCTCCCTCTCCTCCCTCTCCTCCCTCTCTCTCTTCCCTCTCTCTCCTCCCTCTCTCTCCTCCCTCCTCCTCCCTCTCCTCCCTCCTCCTCCCTCTCTCTCCTCCCTCCTCTCTCCTCCCTCTCCTCCCTCTCCTCCTCCCTCCTCTCCTCCTCCTCTCCCTCCTCTCTCCTCCTCTCCTCCTCCCTCCTCCTCCCTCCTCCCTCCTCCCTCTCCTCCTCCCTCTCCTCCTCCTCCTCCTCTCTCTCTCCTCCCTCTCTCCTCCTCCTCCCTCCTCCCTCTCCTCCCTCTCCTCCTCCTCCTCCTCCATCTCTTCCCTCTCCTCCCTCTCCTCCTCCCTCTCGCCCTCTTCCTCCTTCTCCTCCCTCTCCTCCATCTCTCCCCCTCCTCCTCCATCTCTCCCTCTCCTCCTCCTCTCTCTCCTCCCTCTCCTCCCTCTCCTCCTCCCTCTCCTCCCTCTCCTCCCTCTCCTCAGTCCTGTTTGGGACTCTCAGATGTTATAGCATCACCATTGTGATGTAATTTGAATACTTTTAGTTGGACAGATTTTCTCTCTGACTTCTTACTCACCTCAAGTTCATGATTTCAGGGTCTTCCTCAGGCTCGATAGTCAAATCTCCACCACTGCCTTCCACCTTTCTTTCACCCAAACACTCTTTCTCTCTCTCTCTCTCTCTCTCTCTCTCTCTCTCTCTCTCTCTCTCTCTCTCTCTCTCTCTCTCTCTCTCTCTCTCTCAGTCTATTTTACCTTACTTTGCATTACCTTACTTACTAAACTTGTGTTCACAAACTTTAGGTTATTTAACTTTCAGTTTTATGTAGATTGCTCTGGTAGCCATGCTGGTTAAGTGTGCCTTGAATTCTAAATAAATCACTGCACCAGCAATGCACACCCACACCATCATACCTCCTCCTCCATGCTTCACAGTGGGAACAACACACGTGGAGATCATCCGTTCACCTACTCTGCATCTCACAAAGACACGGCGGTTGGAACCAAAAATCTCAAATTTGGACTCATCATACCAAAGGACAGATTTCCACCAGTCTAATGTCCATTGCTCGTGTTTCTTGGCCCAAGCAAGTCCTTCAGTAGTGGTTTCTTTGCAGCAATTCGACCATGAAGGCCTGATTCATGCAGTCTCCTCTGAACAGGTGATGTTGAGATGTGTCTGTTACTTGAACTCTGTGAAGCATTTATTTGGGCTGCAATCTGAGGTGCAGTTAACTCTAATGAACTTATCCTCTGCAGCAGAGGTAACTCTGGGTCTTCCTTTCCTGTGGCAGTCCTCATGAGAGCCAGTTTCATTATAGCGCTTGATGGTTTTTGCGACTGCACTTCAAGAAACTTTCAAAGTTCTTGAAATGTTCCGGATTGACTGACCTTGATGTCTTAAAGTAATGATGGACTGTCATTTCTCTTTGCTTATTTGAGCAGTTCTTGCCATAATATGGACTTGGTCTTTTACCAAATAGGGCTATCTTCTGTATACCACCCCTACCTTGTCACAACACAACTGATTGGCTCAAATGCCAAATACTTTTAAGAAGGCACACCTGTTAATTGAAATGCATTCCAGGTGACTACATTTTACATTTACATTTACTTCATTTAGCAGACGCTCTTATCCAGAGCGACTTACAAATTGGTGCATTCACCTTATAGCCAGTGGTTAACCACTTTACAATGTTATTTTTTTTTTATAATCATATTTTATTTTATTTTAATGTTTTTTAATGTTTTTTTTTATTATTATTTTTTTAATGAGGTGGGGTAAGGGGGTGGGGGGGTAGAAGGATTACATTATCCTCTCCCAGGTATTCCTTAAAGAGGTGGGGTTTCAAATACCTCATGACTACCTCATGAAGCTGGTTGAGAGATTGCCAAGAGTGTGCAAAGCTGTCATCAAGGCAAAGGGTGGCTACTTTGAAGAATCTAAAATAAAAAAATATATTTTGATTTGTTTTACACTTTTTTGGTTACTACATGAATCCATATGTGTTATTTCATAGTTTTGATGTCTTCACTATTATTATACAATGTAGAAAATAGTAAAAATAAAGACAAACCCTTGAATGAGTAGGTGTGTCCAAACTTTTGACTGGTACTGTTCATGATATCTGAGTGAGAATGACTAACAAAAGTCAGTGGGGGCCACCTGCTCCGCGTGCAAGGTCGGTATACAAGTTTACAAATCAAAAAATTGTTAGCTGACATAGCTAATTATATATTTTTGGGGGCGGGGACCCCTAGCGACCACTTATATCGCTAGGAACCGGTCCTGGATGTTACAGTAAAGATGATTTCAGCACTGATACTGAACTTCTCCTTTAAGAAGGGTAGGGCAGCCAACAGGTATGCTTTTGTTCAGACAGTTATAGTGCCAGAGATGGTAAGCCTATAGCCCAAAACTCTGTGAGCAGATTTTTGTGAGTAACACACACATGCAAAACTGAACAGATTGCTTATTGTAGTACAATGGAACCATCTGGTGGCTAAAAGCTGAACTATTGAAAATTATGAATGAAAGCTACTTACTGTAGTAGGCCATCATCATCATCTTCATCTTCATCATATTTTTGCCTGTGTACTTCCATATCCAGCTCAATGATGAAAAAATAATAATTGTGCAAGATCAATATACAGGAATGTACCGATTATGGCGCAGCGGTCTAAGGCACTGCATCTCCAAGTGCTTGAGGCGTCACTACAGACCCTGGTTCGATTCCAGGCTGTATCACAACCGGCCGTGATTGGGAGTCCCATAGGGCGGCGCACAATTGGCCCAGCGTCGTCCGGGTTTGGCCGGTGTAGGCCGTCATTGTAAATAAGAATTTGTTCTTAACTGACTTGCCCTAGTTAAATAAAGAAAAAATAAAATAAAATGTGCGAGATCAGTGTGCAAGGTCATTAGTGTTGCAGTCAGTGGAGGCTCCTCAGAGGAGGAAGGGGAGGACCATCCCTCTCAGTGAATTTCATAAAAATGTAAATTGTAAAACATTTAAAGTGATCATTTTTCTCAAGGCCATCAGACTGTTAAATAGCCATCACTAGCACATTAGAGGCTGCTGCTGCCTATTGAAATCACTGACCACTTTAAGAAATGGAACACTAGTCACTTTAATAATGTTAACATATCTTGCACTACTCATCTCATATGTATATACTGCATACTATTCTATAATATTCTTCAGTATCTTAGTCCATGCCGCTCTGTCATTGCTTGTCCATATATGTATATATTTTTAAATCCCATTCCTTACTCTATTGTGTGTATTTTGTATATGTTGTGAAATTGTTAGATATTACTGCACTGTCGGAGCTAGAAGCACAAGCATTTCGCTACACCCGCTATAACATCTGCTAAACACGTGTATGTGACAAATAAAATTTGATTTGATTTGATTTATTATGGTGACAACGATGTAGGCTGTGTTTAGCGGTTTGGCTTGGAAAGGTTTTTTCGCCTGGTCACATACAGCTGATGTGTTGTACATTGAAGTCCACAAGCGAAGGGAAGAGGTGAGAGGAGGAGCGCGCATAGATGTGAGAAGGAATACAACGTGGCTGCTATGAAAGTGAACTGTGTTTATGCATGATCAGGGGTGTATTCATTCTGCTGATTCAGTTGAAAAAAATGTTTTAAACGGAAGCAAATGGAACAAAACGGGGTAAACATACCTGAATTTGTCCAATAGAAACTCTTGTTTGCAACTGTTGGACTATTGATTACACCCAAAATCAGCTAGATGCAGGCAAGAGTGTGCAAGGGGGTATTGAATGTCACTGTCTACCATGTGTCACTGTCTGTCACCTCAAATTTGTCTCTCGACCTGTGTCGATTGTAGCAACCTCATGATGGGTATAGGGAAAATTCGAGTATCATGTAGTAGCCTAAACCTATCGCTGTTACATTGAACTTGGTGAATGGAATATGAATGAGAGTCATTCAATATGCTGTAATATAAATAAGGCCATGCTCATGAGAAAAATAAATCGACCTCCCTCATCTTAAACGTCACCGACCGCCACCGGTTGTGTTGATGAGCACAAGTTTACTGGAGAACGGAGACCAAGTAGAGACTTTCGGACAAGGTGGATAATTGTATAATATAAGGCAGTTTATTCAGAGGTAAAGATATCTGTAAATAGCGTGCACGGACCCGTTCGTCAATCTCGTAGGGAGATATCTGAGAGAGCGAGCCCCTAAACATTGTGTGCTGACATTTTATACAATAAAATGAAGTAGGTTGATTCTAGTAGTTCTGATCTTCTGATTGGTCCTGATGAGTTGGGCGAGGTCACCTCCAGGCTAGTGTCACTGTTGCATTGGCTCTGAGTCGGGTTCTCTGTCTTCAGATGTTCAGCCTAAGAGAAGGGGGTTTTTGTGTGTGTGTGTGCTTAACAATGATGATGTGTGTGTGTGTGCGTGTGTGTATGTGTGTGTGTGTGTGTGTGTGTGTGTATGTGTGTGTATGTTTAACAATGATGATGTGTGTGTGTGTGTGTGTGTGTGTGTGTTGTATGTGTGTGTGTGTGTGGGGGTGTGTGTGTGTGTGTCCTCAGCGCAAGAACTCGTGAGTTGGAAGAACTGAGAGACCTATGGCGTGGGTGTTGTCCATAGCCACCTGCTGATAAGGCCGACAAGATAGAAGTCTCTTGTGCATTGTATTAAATACAAAGGCCCAACACAAGATGGGTCATGCACAAGATTTTAGTCAGACCAAGCTATAACATTATATATTTACTACGACAGTTGCAGTGTAGGTGGCAAAGTTGGCGTTCATCATACAGCAAAATGAGGAATTTATATGAGGGTTTATTTATTCAATGTACCCTTGGGGGGGACATTGTTAGCAGCACATAACTGGAATAACAGACCCGTGCAGACAGAAAGAGTGCATCCTTCGCAACAACGCCTTCGAGGCGAGCAGACTTGGTGATTGGACGTGACGATAGCGCAAATTACCCAGCGTGGGCACAAAGAACTGTGCGGTACTAATTAGAGGAAAATGGCGCTGTCGTCTGCAGGAGGAACAAAGAAGAAAGTTTGCTATTATTATGATGGTAAGATTTGACGTTATGTATCTCAGTGGTTTCCGGAGTATTATTGGTTGATTCGGCGAGGATTCGGTGGTCGAGAGAAGTGCCGTAGTCGAGTTAGCAGCTAGCTACCAAGTGGTTAGCCTGCTATCATTAGCTAGCTTGCTAAGTTGGTTGCTAGTTACCTGGTTAGGAAGAATACTTTAGTTAGCTAGCCAAAGCAACTTGAGAGTCGTTTAATTATTTTGTAATGTTGCACAATCAGCTGAATTGCCGATATCTCGGTAACTAGGAAGTTGAGTATACTCATTTGTGGCAACTTGGCTGGCTAGCTATTGTTAGCTCGCTAGCTAAGTTAACTTGTAGTCGTATAACCAATTGACTAGCAAAACTAGCTAACGTTAGATAATGGTTAGTAATACTAATGAGTGTCCTTGAATCACGAACTTCCTCTTGACATTTAGCTACACCATTTGTTTTGTAAAGTGGGGTTATCAGTTAAACGAAGTCTGCGGTGTTTGATAGTGAACTTTGTGGGTAGTAGCGAATTGTGCAGGAGGTGGTGTTGAGACAGTAATTCGCTGTGTCTGTGCCATGAAGATTCAGACCTCTTTGCAGAGGTTGATCATTTGATTCGTTATTAAAACTATTATAGATGAGTTGTTTCGTACTGTGCAGTTACCAGGCTGCATGCTTAATAGGGCTGGGCAAAATAAAATAAAAACCTGTGCTCAAAGCGGCAGGAAGCCAAGAGGTTAAGAGCGTTGGGCCAGTAACCGGATGGTTGCTGGTTCGAATCCTAGAACCGACCAGATGGGGGGAAAAATCTGTCTATGTGCCCTTGAGCAAGGCACTTAATCATATTTGCTCCTGTAAGTCGTTCTGTTAAGAGGGTCTGCAAAATGACTAAAATGTAAAGCCCAGAGCTACCGTACCTCTGGGCTAGGGGAAGGAAATATGGTTTGTTGTTTGTCTAAACCTGTTTCTTTCTTCTCCCCAGGCGACGTGGGTAATTATTACTATGGTCAGGGTCATCCCATGAAACCCCACAGGATCCGTATGACCCACAACCTGCTGCTCAACTATGGACTGTACAGGAAGATGGAGATATATGTGAGTACAACAGCCACAGGGGACTATATATATATATATTTTTCCCCCTCCTTAGATTAGTTACATATTTATTATATAATTAAGCAATAAGGCCTGAGGGGGTGTGGTATATGGCCAATATACCACGGCTAAGGGCTGTTCTTAGGCAGTGCCTGGATACAGCCCTTAGCCATGGTATATTGGCCATATACCACAAACCCCCGAGGTGCCTTATTGCTATTATAAACTGGTTACCAACGTAATTAGAGCAGTAAAAATAAATGTTTTGTCATACCTGTGGTATACCACGGCTGTCAGCCAATCAGCATTCAGGGCTCGAACGAACCAGTTTATAAATAAATGTATACAGCAAAAAGATATCGGGACACCTTGCAATCATGAGGCAGTATGCGTCTACAAATGCAGACCGCACTTGCTACAAAGTTACAGAAAACTAAACCAACAACTACACAAACTGAAATTGGATACATAGTAAACGCAGAACCAACGAGGTGTTGAGTGATGAACATTAATTTCTCTGGTCCCTACTGTTGAAGTCATGATGCACTGGCGCTATGCTGTCAAATCGTCCCAAGTTTCTAATTTGACCAGTTGTTTTCAGCAACTGATATTTTTTTTTATTTGGTTGTCATATTGGCAGGTTTGCTATCAACAAACTATTTAGCTAGCTTCTAGCATAGTGTTTGATATGCAATGCGATCTCCTCGTAATTAACAGTCAGTGTTGATGAATGTCCTGAAGGGAAGGCAAACTTTTCTAGCTATGCCAGGCAAAATCGGCTATTAATCAGCTCATTGTTATGGATGTATACAAATGTAATGTAAATAGAAAACAGCTACTTTGCTGTTATTCTGACTGCAGAGGTCGTGACTGTGTTATGCCTTGATCACACCGACAGCGTTATTGCGCAAAATGGTACGCTGCATCATCTGGATATGTGTGCAACAACAGTTCAACGTTCACCTTCTGCTACCGTTTCTGTCAAGCCGTCTATGCATACAGTTTGAGGCATACGTTGGATAAATCCAATATATGCAACTGCCTCTACAACGCAATCTACACACAACACCCCATAATGACAAAGCAAAAACAGGTTTTTAGAAATGTTTGCTAATTTATAATAAATAAAATAAAAACGCTTTACTCAGTACTTTGTAGAAGCACCATTGGCAGCGATTACAGCATCGAGTCTTCTTGGGTATGACGCTACAAGCTTGGCACACCTGTATTTGGGGAGTTTCTCCCATTCTTCTCTGCAGATCCTCTCAAGCTCTGTCAGGTTGGATGGGGAGCGTTGCTGCACAGCTATTTTCAGGTCTCTCCAGAGATGTTAGATCGGGTTCAAGTCCGGGCCACTCAAGGACATTCAGAGACTTGTCCTGAAGCCACTCCTGCATTGTCTTGGCTCTGTGCTTAGGGTTGTTGTCCTGTTGGAAGGTGAACCTTCGTCCCAGTCTGAGGTCCTGAGCGCTCTGGACCAGGTTTTCATCAAGGATCTCGCTTTACTTTGCTCCGTTCATCTTTCCCTCGATCCTGACTAGTCTCCCAGTCCCTGCCGTTGAAAAAGATCCCCACAGCATGATGCTGCCACCACCATGCTTCACCATAGGGATGGTACCAGGTTTCCTCCAGACGTGATGCTTGGCAATCAAGCCAAAGAGTTCAATATTTGTTTCATCAGACCAGAGAATCTTGTTTCTCATGGTCTGAGAGTCTTTAGGTGCCTTTTGGCAAACTCCAAGCGGGCTGTCATATGCCTTTTACTGAGGAGTGGCTTCCCGTCTGGCCACTCTACTATAAAGTCCTGATTGGTGGAGTGCTGCAGAGATGGTTGTCCTTCTAGAAGGTTCCCCCATCTCCACAGAGGAACTCTGGAGCTCTGTCAGTGACCAAGGCCCTTCTCCCCCGATTGCTCAGTTTGGCCGGGCGGCCAGCACTAGGAAGAGTCTTGGTGGTTCCAAACTTCTTCCATTTAAGAATGATGGAGGCCACTGTGTTCTTGGGGACCTAAATAAAGGTTAAATAAAAAATTAAAAAATATGCTGCAGAAATGTTTTTGGTACCCTTCCATGGATCTGTGCCGGACAATTCCTTCGACCTCATGGCTTGGTTTTTTTCTCTGGCATGCACTGTCAACTGTGGGACCTTATATAGAAAGGTGTGTGCCTTTCCAAATAATGTCCAATCAATTGCATTTCCAACAGGTGAACTCCAATCAAGTTGTAGACTGCACTGTCGGAACTAGAAGCACAAGCATTTCGCTACACTCCCAATAACATCTGCTAACCATGTGTATGTGACCAATACATTTGATTTGATTTGAGAAACCTCAAGGATGATCAATGGAAACAGGATGCACCTGAGCTCAATTTCGAGTCTCATAGCAAAGGGTCTGAATACTTATGTACATAAGTCAGCAAAAATGTACACACCTGTTCTTGCTTTGTCGTTATTTGGTATTGTGTGTAGATTGCTGAGGAATTTATTTTATTTAATCAATTTCAGAATAAGGCTGTAACGTAACACAAATTTGGGAAAAAGTCAAGGGGTCTGGTAGCTTAGTGGTTAAGAGCGTAGTGCCAGTAACCGAAAGGTCGCTGGTTCTAATCCCCAAGCCGACTAGGTGAAAAATATGTCGATGTGCCCTTGAGCAAGGCACTTAACCCTAATTGCTCCTGTAAGTTGCTCTGGATAAGAGCGTCTGCTAAATGACTAAAATGTAATGTAATGTCTGAATACTTTCCGACGGCAAACTGAACTGAAGCTGATAGGCCTGGACTTCTCATTCTCCTTTAACACGCTAAATGTTCTGCACACGTCTGAAGTAACGTTCTGTATAGTTCAGCTGTCCTGAAGTCCTAATAGACTTATACAAGTGTAAACGGGATAGTTGTGGACGACGAGTTTTCTGACCGCCAATATATTTTTCGTTACTGAAAATATTATGGAAACCTGAAATAGGGGAAACGTTTTTAGCAACCAGGTAATGGTGGAGTGTTTTTTTCCCCCTCTGTCTGACCCTTGTCCAGAGACCTCACAAGGCCAACGGAGAGGAGATGACCAAGTACCACAGTGACGACTACATCAAGTTCCTGCGTTCCATCCGGCCAGACAACATGTCAGAACACAGCAAGCAGATGCAGAGATGTGAGTAGCAGACAGTGTTTTCCCCTAGCATTGCTCAGGTGTGGGGGTGCATTTTTAAAGTTAGATGGTTCACCCCGAAAACCATCGTTGATCATACGTTGTAATGCCTTGTTTGTCACATGTTTTCATATGGCCTAATGTTGAGCTGAGTCTAGGCTATGCTCCACACTCACATCTGTTGTGTAGGTACTGCTTTATGCATTGGAACGAATCTGCAGGCCTCAATCACACATCTCAAATGAATGTCTTCTATCCTTGTTGTTCTCTAACAGTCAATGTAGGAGAGGACTGCCCAGTGTTTGACGGCTTGTTTGAGTTTTGTCAGCTCTCAACGGGAGGCTCTGTCGGTAAGTCTCTCGTTCGTTATCTATTTTCTCCATGTTTAGCCTCTTTCTCTGTCTGACTTACTGACTTCTGTTGTCTGTCTACCTCCCCCCCCGTAGCAGGGGCAGTGAAGCTGAACAAGCAGCAGACGGACATCGCCATCAACTGGGCCGGAGGACTCCATCATGCCAAGAAGTCCGAGGCCTCTGGGTTCTGCTACGTCAACGACATAGTCCTCGCCATCCTGGAGCTGCTGAAGTAAGAGGCCCAGCGTGTGTGTCGCTCGCCCACGCCGTCGTCTTGTCTGCGTCTTTTCACTTTTGGGGAAATACTGAAAAGAATGGTGTAGTGTCTCTTGAAATGTAAATGAGAACCTGTTCTCAACTGGCTTACCTGGTTAAATAAAGGTGAAATAAAATAAAAAAAAAAGGAATAGTCCCCATGCTCTGATGAGAAACCTAGATATGAGTGTATTCACTGAATTGCATTGTCTTTCCTATCAGGTGATATGAATATGTAATGAGTTGTCTTGTCCGTCCAATCAGGTACCACCAGAGGGTGTTGTACATAGACATCGACATTCACCATGGAGACGGAGTGGAAGAGGCGTTCTTCACCACAGACCGGGTCATGACTGTCTCCTTCCACAAGTATGGAGAATACTTCCCTGGCACCGGAGACCTGAGGGTGAGTCTGTGTGGGAAAAAGACAAATCGGGGGGGGGGGGGATCAGAAATAAGCAAAGTACATTTCAGAGGATTCCTGTGTGTGATTACACTCCCCCTTCAGTGTGTGTGTCGGATTGAGTCATTTTGTATTCCAGTATGTACAATAACGTGTGTGTTTTTTTAGGACATTGGAGCAGGAAAGGGGAAATACTATGCTGTAAACTACCCTCTCAGAGACGGCATCGATGATGAGTCTTATGAAGCCATCTTCAAACCTGTAAGTCTGCTGCTGCAAGTCATTCAATGTTTTGGTTCCTTTTGGGGTCAAATGGATTCTACCTTTTTTTGTGTGTATATCACTTTTATACATTTTATCTTTACTGTGTACTAGGTGATGGCTAAAGTGATGGAGATGTTCCAGCCCAGTGCAGTGGTGTTGCAGTGTGGAGCGGACTCTCTCTCAGGAGACCGACTGGGCTGCTTCAACCTCACCATCAAAGGTAAAACACACACACTGAAGGAGGGCTGTCTTTATGGGCTGTGACGGTCATGGAATTTTGGATAGCTGTTATTGGTCAGCCAAATGACCGCCGTTATAATCGTTTAAATAAATGCAGCAAGGGGGCGTTGCCTAGGCAACCAAAGACTTGTTTGCTACAACACCTTGTTACTGTGGAAATGGAATCGACCGCGCGAATGCCCCGGGCCGTTCCGTCTTCAGTCAGCTGTCTGTGCCACCAAAATAACTTATTTTTATTTTCATGACGGTCTTCATCCATAATCGTTGGTTATATGTTAATTGTGCAAGCCCTAGCTGTCTTACCTGTGAACTGGTCAGCGCCTGCATGACTCTTTTGGTCTGGTTCGGATGTTAGCGTAGGGTCGCATCTGTACTCACGAACCATTTATTCTAGTGTTTTTCTAACAGTTTGAAGGTGATTTGAAGTATTCACACCCCTTCTCTTTCCACATTTTGTGTTATAGCCTGCATTTAAAATTAAATTGAGATACAATACCCCATGTCAAAGTGGAATTATGTTTTTAGACAATTTTACAAATTAATAAAAAATGAAAAGCTGAAATTTACATTTTAGTCATTTAGCAGACGCTCTTATCCAGAGCGACTTACAGTTAGTGAGTGCATAAAAAAAATTCATACTGGCCCCCCGTGGGAATCGAACCAACTACCAACTGAGCTACACGGGACCAGAAATGTCTGAAGTATTCAACCCCTTTGTTATGGCAAGCCTAAATAAGTTCAGGAGTAAAAAAAAAGTTGGGTCAAATAATAGGTTGCATGGACTCTGTGTGCAATAATAGTGTTTAACATGATTTTGGAATGACTACCTCATCTCTGTACCCCACACATACAGATAATTGTAAGGTCCCTCAGTCGAGCAGTGAATTTCAAACACGGATTAAACCGCAAAGACCAGGGAGGTTTTCCAATGCCTCGCAAAGAAGGGTTCCTATTGGTAGAAAATCAGACATTGAATAACCCTTTGAGCGTGGTGAAGTTATTAAATACACTTTGGATGGTGTATCAATACACCCAGTCACTACAAAGATACAGGCGTCCTTCCTAACTCAGTTGCCGGAGAGGAAGGAAACCACTCAGGGATTTCACCATGAGGCCAATGGTGAGAGTTTAACCTCTTAAGGATTACACCCTTCTTTTCAATTTCCTCCTAAAATGACATCCCCAAATCTAACTTCCTGTCGCTCAGGACCTGAAGCAAGGATATACATATTCTTGATACTATTTGAAAGGAAACACTTTTGAAGTTTGTGGAAATGTGAAATTAATGTAGGAGAACATAACATAATAGATCTGGTAAAAGATAAAACAAACAAAAAAACACATGTTTTCTATTTTTAGTTTTGTTGCATCATCTTTGACATGAAAAATAAAAGCCATAGATTCAGATAGGAAGCTGGAGGTAATTTAGATGTTGTCCACAAGAGGTCAACAGTGTATGTGCAAAGTTTCGGACGGATACCTTCAAGAATGAGCGAGCTAAATAACATTTAGTATGAAGTCACCCAGGTGTCCCTCACGAGTTTGCCCAAATGTACCCAAGTGGCCAAATTGGTAAATTTGATACATTTTCAAGTACATAACTATAGAGAACGTTCAAAAATGCCAAAAAGACTTCCCTACATAAGAGACTAACCTTCACACATCTAGATGGCCGGATGGGGTGGGAGCCAGAGAACAGCAGCAGGGGTCCGACTGAATGAAGTAGTTTCTACTGGAGGACTTGAATGTGGTCTCTTTGGTGTTGGCTCCCAGAGGCCATCTGAGTCAGTCTCTAGCACTATAGAATATATATTTTTTAAAATCAGTAAGAACTCAAGTTGACTATTACTTATTTTATTGAACCTTTATTTTAGCAGGGGGTGAGCCCTGCATCAATACTTTTACAGATGAGCCCTGCATCAATACATCAAATAAACAACACTTATCTATAAACATATATTATGTAGAGTTTGGGGAACACAATCACTATAATGAAATATGTTTATAAATACATTGTAGGTCTGTGCCCTATTTACTATTATAATATAATACTTTTTTTTATAATATAATTTATTTTGGTACAGACCTAAAATGTATTAGCACAGCCATTGTGTATTTTATGTTGACTGAGTCTCTATAGAAGATTACAAAAATTCAGTAAGAACTCAAGTTGATACTTACTTATTTTATTGAACCTTTATTTTAGCAGGGGGTGAGCTCTAGCCAATGTGTATTCTATGTTGTACATGCTGTGCCTGTGGTTTTCGAGTGCCCTATTTACTATTGGTAAACATATTTCATTATAGTGATTATATAGAGTACCAGTCAAAAGTTTGGACACACCTACTCATTCAAGGGTTTGTCTTTATTTTTACTATTTTCTACATTGTAGAATAATAGTGAAGACATCAAAACTATGAAATAACACATATGGAATCATGTAGTAACCAAAAGTGTTAAACAAATCCAAATATATTTGAGATTCTTCAAATAGCAACCCTTTGCCTTGATGACAGCTTACGAGACTCATAATTGAGCTCAGGTAGAAGGCACATGACAGCCTGCTTGGAGTTTGCCAAAAGGCACCTAAAGGACTCTGACCATGAGAAACAAGATTCTCAGGTCTGTTGAAACAAAGATTGAACTCTTTGGCCTGAATGCCAAGCGTCACGTCTGGAGGAAACCAGGCACCGCTCATCACCTGGCCAATACCATCCCTACGGTGAAGCATGGTGGAGACAGCATCATGCTGTGGGGATGTTTTTCAGCGTCAGGGACTGGGAGACTAGTCAGGATCGAGGGAAAGATGAACGGTGCAAAATACAGAGAGATCCTTGATGAAAACCTGCTCCAGAGCGCTCAGGACCTCAGACTGGGGCGACGGTTCACCTTCTAACAGGACAACGACCCTAAGCGCACAGCCAAGACAACGCAGGAATGGCTTCGGGACAATTCTCTGAATGTCCTTGAGTGGCCCAGCCAGAGCCCGGACTTGAACCCGATCTAACATCTCTGGAGAGACCTGAAAATAGCTGTGCAGCGACGCTCCCCATCCAACCTGACAGAGCATGAGAGGATCTGCAGAGAAGAATGGGAGAAACTCCCCAAATACAGGTGTGCCAAGCTTGTAGCGTCATACCCAAGAAGACTTGAGGCTGTAATCTCTGCCAAAGGTGCTTCAACAAAGTACTGAGTAAAGCGTCTGAATACTTATGTAAATGTCATATTTCAGTTAATTTTTTTTTATAAATTTGCAACAATTTCTAAAAACCAGTTTTTGCTTTGTCATTATGGGATATTGTGTGTAGATGGATAAAAAATTTTTTTGAATGAATTTTAGAATAAGGCTGTAACGAAACAATGTGGAAAAAGTCAAGGAGTCTGAATACTTTCCAAATGCACTGTACCTTTCAGCAGGACAATAACCTAAAACAGAAGGCCAAATATACACAGGAGTTGCTTACCAAGACGACGTTGAATGTTCTTGAGTGGCCTAGTTACAGCAAGACTTTAATGGCTGTCTAGCAATGATCAACAACCAACTTGAAGAATGTTAAAAAAAAAAGTGCAAATATTGTATAATCCAGGTGTGCAAAGCTCTTAGACTTACCCAGAAAGACTCACAGCTGTAATCGCTGCCAAAGGTGACTCTAACATGTATTGACTCGGGTGTGTGAATACTTGTGTAAATTAGATATTTCTGTATTTAATTTTAAAAATTGTCAAACATGTTTTCACTTTGTTATTATGGGGTAGTGTGTGTGTGTGTGTGTGTGGATGGGTGAGAAACACAACAATGTAGAATAAGTCAAGGGGTTTGAATAATTTCTGAAGACACTGTGTTTCAGGCCATGCCAAGTGTGTGGAGTACATGAAGAGTTTCAACCTGCCTCTGCTGATGTTGGGAGGAGGAGGTTACACCATCCGTAACGTGGCCCGCTGCTGGACCTACGAGACCGCCGTGGCTCTGGACAGCACCATACCGAACGGTACGCACACACAGGAAATACTAATCTATGTACTCTGACCTGAAGAGATTGTTACCGTGTTGTTAATTTACAAAGTCCTACCTGTCCTACCTGTACTTGAAACAGTACATCAGACTTTGTTTAGTAAGATGTTACACTTCTTCGTTTTGACTTCTAGCAGTGTAAAGATGCTCTGTTCATGGATGACCTTTAACCTGGTAGGTTGTTGAGAACGCGTTCTCTTTTACGATAACAACCTGACGATCTCTCTTGTCCTGTTTTTAGAGCTGCCATACAACGACTACTTTGAGTACTTTGGCCCTGACTTCAAGCTCCACATCAGCCCGTCTAACATGACCAACCAGAACACCAATGATTACCTGGAGAAGATCAAGTAAGTTACACAGACGGAGACACACAGACAGACGGAGACACACAGACAGACGGAGACAGACGGAGACACACAGACAGACGGAGACAGACGGAGACACACAGACAGACGGAGACACACAGACAGACGGAGACAGACGGACAGACGGAGACACACAGACAGACGGAGACACACAGACAGACGGAGACAGACGAGACAGACAGACAGACAGACGGAGACACACGACAGACGGAGACACACAGACAGACGGAGACAGACGGAGACACACAGACAGACGGAGACACACAGACAGACGGAGACACACAGACAGACGGAGACACACAGACAGACGGAGACACACAGACAGACGGAGACACACAGACAGACGGAGACAGACGGAGACACACAGACAGACGGAGACACACAGACAGACGGAGACACACAGACAGACGGAGACACACAGACACAGACACTCAGGTACACACTAAACGTCTCTCTCCCTCCCCAGACAGAGGTTGTTTGAGAACCTGCGCATGCTGCCCCACGCCCCTGGGGTCCAGATGCAGCCCATCCCAGAAGATGCTCCACACCCGGACTCTGGAGAGGAGGAGGACGAGGACCCTGACAAACGCATCTCCAGTAAGCGCACGCACACACACACTAGCTCAGGGATAATGAACTAAATAAGGGCAGATATGTTTCTTTTATGTTTTTTGAGAGGATGGTCAGGGGGCCGGAACATAATTACAAATCATTTGTAGACTGCAAATTGATCGCAAGAAGCCCTAACAGATATATTTGACTAAAACAATAATTTCAAACCTTGCTTACGTTTGTATACGATCACTTATATCTCGCCAATGTGCGTGGGAATACTTTGGATCAAATAAAATCACCCTGCGGGCTGCCAGTTGGAGAACTCTGCTCTAGCTCGAGAGTTCTGTCACATCTCACCACTGTTTTGTACTTGTTCTGAATCTTGTCTCTTACTGAATTGTGTTTTCCTGTGTAGTCAGGGCCCATAAGAGGATAGTGATGATGATGCTATTGTTTCTGTCAGGGCCCATAAGAGGATAGTGATGATGGTATTGTTTCAGCCAGGGCCCATAAGAGGATAGTGATGATGGTATTGTTTCAGCCAGGGCCCATGATAAGAGGATAGTGATGATGATGGTATTGTGTTTCAGTCAGGGCCCATGATAAGAGGATAGTGATGATGATGATGGTATTGTGTTTCAGTCAGGGCCCATGATAAGAGGATAGCCTGTGAAGAGGAGTTCTCTGACTCTGAGGATGAGGGACAGGGAGGAGGAGGAAGGAGGAACGCTGCCAACCACAAGAAAACCAAACGAGTCAAGACTGAGGAGGAGAAGGAGGAGGCAGAGGAGAAGAAAGGTGAAGTAAACTCCTCACACACACCGTGACTGGCTCAGGACACACCCCGTGACTGGCCCAGGACACACCCCGTGACTGGCCCAGGACACACCCCGTGACTGGCCCAGGACACACCCCGTGACTGGCCCAGGACACACACCGTGACTGGCCCAGGACACACCCGTGACTGGCCCAGGACACACCCCGTGACTGGCCCAGGACACACCCGTGACTGGCCCAGGACACACCCGTGACTGGCCCAGGACACACCCCCGTGACTGGCCCAGGACACACCCCGTGACTGGCCCAGGACACACACCGTGACTGACCCAGGACACACACCGTGACTGGCCCAGGACACACACCGTGACTGGCCCAGGACACACCCCGTGACTGGCCCAGGACACACCCCGTGACTGGCCCAGGACACACCCCGTGACTGGCCCAGGACACACCCCGTGACTGGCCCAGGACACACCCCGTGACTGGCCCAGGACGCTCGACCTGACGCACCGTGACTGGCCCAGGACACGTGACATAACATCCGGTGAACATTTTTTTTTTGTTTTCCCCAGAAGTGAAAGTGGAGGAGAAAGATCCAGAGGAGAAGATGGACACAGCAGGGTGAGTAGTGACCACAACACCGCATACTTCACTTTAAATGGAATATAACTCATCTAGGAATAGAGTGGCTTATGTGTCCAGTCTTAGCCCAGTCGTATGTATCCAGTCGTATGTATCCAGTCTTAGCCTAGTCAACTGTTTCTTAATTTCACCAACTGTTTCTTCATTTCACCACCAGGCCAAAAGAAGAAACCAAGACGTCTTGAAGTTGAAGCATCAGAAATGCATGGCTTTCCAGTTGTGCACCAATACACACAGCAACCGAAAAGGACTGTAAATTATTCTCTAATGCTGTTTTAGTATTTCTTCAGACGCGGTAAAATGTTTTGGGCTGTTTTATTATCATTGTAAACGCCTTTACAAAAGGTGTGTTGACGGCTGTCTAGTGCACTGCTCTGTAACGCGCCTTGGATTGAATCCCGACCTTATTTCCCTCCCTCTTCACTGACCCGAGGTAACATAAGTGAAAGCCAATCCCCTGATAAGACTCCTGTCATCAATTTTACCTATCCTGAGTTATTGGATCAGTCTAGATGGAGAGTTGGAAAAGGAATCCACTTTCCACTGCAGACATTGCCCTTTTCAAGCATAGTCACTCACACGTCACCAGCCCTATTCTGCTCTGTAAGTTATTTTAAATAATGGATCAACATACACTGTGTACAGAACAGCCTCAATCCGTCGGGGCATGGACTATACAGGGTGTCGAAAGCATTCCATTGGGATGCTGGCCCATTTTGACTCAAATGCTTCCCACAGTTGTCAAGTTGGCTGGATGTACTTTGCTGACAATTCTTGATACACACGGGAAACTGTTGAGCGTGAAAAACCCAGCAGCGTTGTAGTTCTTGACGCACTCAAACCGGGTGCGCCTGGCACCTACTACCATACCCTGTTCAAAGGCACTTAAATACTTTGTCTTGCCCATTCACCTTCTGAATGGCACACATGCACAATCCATGTCTCAATTGTCTCTGCTTAAAAATCCTTCTTTAACCCGTCTCCTCCCCTTCATCTACACTGATTTAACATGTGACATATCTTTCAGCTGGATTCACCTGGTCAGTCTGTCATGGAGAGCAGGTGTAAATGTTTTCTATACTGGACATTGTGCTGTAATCTTTCCCCCCGGGTTGGTTTCTCTCAGATGACTGTACACACCACGCTCGCTTCTTCCTTACCTCGTTTTATATTTCTAAAAGTAAATGTTTTTTATTGTATTATTACAATGTCTTTTTAATAGGTAATTAATTTGAACGTTCCAGGATGAAGTTTCCTTAAGTACAGATCCGAGATCAGCTTCCCCTCCCCCGAGCCTAACTGTAGTCATTTAGTAAGGACAATACAAAACTGACCCGAGATCAGCGTGAAGGGGCAATTTCACCCTACGCCGCTGGGAACCGGCTCATGTTTTAAGCCCCTGGTATTTTCTACTGTAATAGCAGGTGAAAAGATGGTGTTTGGGGCAGAGTTCAATTGTGAAATGTGCATAACTTTGTTTTATATATAAAAAAAATAAATCTAATTGATTTCGTGCTTTGTTTTATATTACTTTTTTTGAAGAGCACGTTAAGGCAATTATTTGGTTGTCTGTAGAGAAATTTGATTTCCAGGCTTCCTTCAGATTATGGTTATTCGACTTCACTGGTTAGTAAATAATACAAGCGCTGTAGTAAACTCGTCTCTTTCACGCACTAGCTTGGTTTCCCTCCAATACGCGCATTTCCGATCAGTCGGTGCGTGATGACAGCGCACAAACTTCTGCGGTTAAAATTCACATGTACCATATAAAAATGGGTTTGGTCGCATGCTCTCTAACCAACAGTCTACCTACGTGTGATTCCAATTATGGACAGCACTTGATTCTTTTGTCAAACGGCAAGCATCGATCATGTAATCAGAACGTGACCCTCGATATTCATCGGAAAGGCGCATGAAGTTCATAGGCTACATATAACTGCACGCTTTCCCGGCTTGTAGTGGGAGGACCACAACATATCAATATTAGACCATAAAAGCGTTTCCACCGCCACTTCTCGCATAAGTTTTTAAAACGGATCCCACATTGTCTAGCATACTTTATCGACATTTATCCAACATGTACTAAATGGAACCCTGATTTGGGAAGTACCCTTTTACACAAAAATGAACTAAATCAGAACAAATCATTTTGATAATGTTATCACATTACTGTACATAAACAAACCATGCAATAAACTATTTAACCACAATGTAGCTCAAATTCAATTTATTTGGAGAATCAGTTTAAATACACTCTGGAATAGTGATGAAAAGAGAGCAAAACCAAGGGTACGGAACATTTTTTATCTTCCTATTCGGTCAACCAAGGCAATCCAAACATTCCAGTTGGGCTATTTATTAGTGATGTCAGGACTATGGATGACCAGACAAAATAATTCCCAGGCCTAAAGTCTCCCCACCCCCATCACTAGGGTGCATCTCAATAGTCTTCAGTGGCTTCCTCTCCTCCATCGACACAGATTTAAAACCACTGAACAAGTGACAAACAATTCCTGGTAGTCATCCACCACCATTATTATTGCTGTCACCTATCCTGAGTTCTCAGATCAGTATAGATATAGGACAGAACACAAGGAAAGGCTCCTTCAGACTATTGAGATGCACCCCTGATGTCCGTCCCACAGCCTGTCAACAGGTGAAAAGATAAGAGTATCGCTGCTGGTCTTCAGTTTACGCCTCCAGCTCGAAGTCAAAGTATTGGGGGTCAAAGTGATGAATCCTAGTGTAACCGTCCTCTCCTCCACTGGAGTAGCTGAAGACGAGAGAGAGAGGTAGAAAGAGGTTCAGTTTTCCAGACGTGCTGGTTTAGTTGGACATTACATGATTCAGTTCCAAAATCAACTGAAATTGACCCCAAAACTGTTACTTGTATTAATTGAGAGCTGAGAATGATCACCATTTAGGTAAAGACAGACAAGAAATCTATATTTACTTGGTTATCATTCGGCAACTCATTTCCATCACAATGGTTGCTTAGCGAGTAACACTTCCCCCATTTCAGCTCATACCAAGGCTCCAACCCAGAACCTCCGCCTTGGAAACACACGTGACTGTCCTCCCGAGGCATTTTCCCAGTCGCGCCACCGAAAAGCTAGCTATTCAGCAGCGCTATTGGGGACACTTAGGTTGAGGACAGAGATACACATCCCATGTGCTACACTTGGATGGATAATCAAGTTCTATTCTTTAATGCCTTTTGGACCTTACCTCTTGCCGTCCGGGTGGAACGCCACACAGTTGATGGGTCCAAAATGACCCTTGACCCTGCCAAACTCCTCTTCGTAAGCTGCGTGGAAGAACCTGGCCTCGAACTTGCCGATCCTGGTGGAGGTGGTGGTGACCTCCATGGCCTCCTGACCTCCTCCCATCACCACCTACAACACACACAGGGGTTAAAGGTCAGCTCTGGGATAAGGAGGTGCTGGAGAAATGTTCTCTGGGATAAGTGAGTGTTTGTCTGTCTGTGGTGTGTGTCAGTGGTTGTCTGGTGTGCGTTGGTGTGGTTGTGCTGTGTGTCTTACGTGGTCCATGATGGGGGAGATGGCAGCAGAGTTGACGGGTCTCTCTGTCTTGAAGGACTTGATGTGATCTAGAGTTGTAGAGTCAAACAGCTGTGGGGTAGACAGACAAGTCAGACAGAGTCAGGCACAGACAGACAGTCAATCAGTCAGTGCTTACAGGCAGTCAGCTGTTGAACTCAACTAGTTAAGAAGCCCCAGTCCTCTCCATCTCTCCTTTCACCCATCAACATCCATCTCTCTACCACTCCTTTCATCTCTCTACTACTCCTTTCACCCTTCCACCTCTCCTTTCACCCATCAACCTCTCCTTTCACCCATCAACCTCTCCATCTCTACCCCTCCACTTCTTTTCACCCATCATCCTCTCTCCATCTCTCCACTGGGCAGTCATGCCTGGGTACCTTAGAGGAGCAGTCTTTAGATGCGGTGATGACCATGGTCAGATCAACAGAGGTCTGGATGTCATTGATCTGTTTGGTGTGTTCCTTCACCTTCTTCAGCACCTCTCCAGACTGCAACACACACGTCAGAGAAAATACTGTCAGTATAATGATGTGATACACGTATTAGGTTATCAATTTATCTGCCTTCTGTCTTCAATAAATGTGTTTATGTGTGTGTGTTAATGTGTGTGTGTGTCAGGGTGTGTTAATGTGTGTGTCAGGGTCTGTGTCAGGGCACCTTGGCGCTGAACTGGTTGATCTCCCCGTTCTCGTGACCAGCGATAACAAACTCTCCCAGAGGCCCCCACACAGCACTGGTGATCTTAGACTCAGCGCAGGGCACCGTCAGGTACGGCTGGTTGTCCTCTACAGGGAGGGACAGAGAGAGGGGGAAAGATAGGGAGAAACATCCTCAGACAACTGTAATGGCTGTGACACCAGATAGATACATTCTGGTCAAAGGAACTGCATAAACAATGTAGCTGACGCTCCAGAAAGCCCATTAGAAGGCAAGGGAACGTTATCACAACGTTGCGTTCACCTTCACCTGCAAACAGCAGTTTATATCCCGTCCCTTCAGTTGTGTAACCAACAGGGTAAGGGTCTAGGGGTTGTTTTAAGACTAATCATCAGAAGTGTACACTACTTACCGATCTGCTGGGGGTCGCGGAGGTCGAAGTAGTTGAGGAAACACTGGTAGCCCATCTGCTTGTCTGTGGAGAACATGATGATGTTGCCACTGAAGTCAAAGCCACAGGTCCTCACAGCCGAGCTGGTGTTCAACATGGCTAGCTGTTTACCTGGGAGGGAAAGGAGAGGTCATATCACACACACAGAGTTGCATGCTCACAAACATACCAGGAAGTTATTCAACAAACCTCAGTCTCATACATTCATGCACTAACACACATACAGGTATCTGATCCACTAAAGGAGTAGTCATCTTTTGTTTTCTCTCAAACACACACACACACACACCTACGTACCTGTCTCACAGTCCCATAGTCTACAGCTGTTGTCTGCCGATCCTGTCAACACATTCTTGGTGTCCCCTGAGAGCATAGTTAAGGACAACCAGCAACAATCATATTACCTACCCCCTGTACATTCATGTTGCCCATAACAAGGAACCTAAACAAAACCCCAACACTCAATGACCCTTCTAGGAACATCATTTACATTACATTTACGTCATTTAGCAGACGCTGTTATCCAGAGCGACTTACAAATTGGTGCATTCACCTTATGATAGCCAGTGGGACAACCACTTTACAATTATTATTATTATTATTATTTTTTAAATCTACTTTTTTTTTTTCTAAAGTATATTTTTAATTTTAATTTGTTATATATACACCCCCAAACAAAACCACAACACGCACTGACCCTTCTAGAAACATCATAACATGTAAACAGGTAACATGACCTGGACCTTTATTTAAAACTTTTTCATCAAACTGTCCCTTTTCTTTGATGGTCCAGCGCCATCCTCAGACAATTGCTTTCATTTTTGGTGTAATTCTCATTCAAATAAAAGGTTAAAATGTAGGTCATTTGACATGCTAACCCAGAACACTGGGCCATAATAATGGTAAATTGCACCATGGTGCGCATGGCTGTTGAATGTCTTGAGTAAAAGATACAGTCACAGTCAACACACCACAAAGCTCCAGTGTGTCCATTGTAAGTTCCAAGCCTCTCCCCGTTCACAGAGTACCACACATTCGCTACCTGTGAATAAAGCACACACAATGTGAATTGTTACAACTTACTGGTGGTGGATGAGTGATATATTTCTATATACACATGGCATTCTTCTGTGTATAATTTCTTACTTACCGTGTCTTTGGCCACAGAGAAGATCAGGTCTCCCTCTCGGTTGTATTTGATCTGTGTGATAGACCTTTCATGGCCCTGTAGCAGGATGGGTTTCTGCAGGGCACAAGAACAAGGCAAGTTAGTGAACTGCACAGCCAGTTCAATATTGGCAACTGTTTTACTAGCACTAACAGGTAGTTAACTAAACCAGTATTTATGAGTTAGAGACCTACAAGAAGACTTGACGATGAGGTTTATAGCTAGATAGCTAATTGACGGTGCCAAAATCGAAATCTTCTAAACTATTCTGAGAATGGGAGTCACTGGCTGAATCATTTGCTACCTAGCTATGTGCTAACGCTTACCTCAATGACCGTATGGGATGGCAAACATATTGGACAACCAAATAACTTTAGCATTGTGCATAACATCGACAATGTTGGGGATGACTAACATCATCAATTGCTAGTAACGATTGATCAACCAAAAGGTGCCACATTTTCGTACTTGCCAGCTTTTATTATACTAACATTAGCTAGCTAAACTGACACCAACGCATCATCCTTTTTATGCTAGCGAGCTAGATTGATGGTAGCTATCTGGTTAGCATAAACCGAGGACATCCTAGACCATTTTACTTAAGTTCAACACACTTTGATAGGTGGCTAATCAAATTTAAGCAGTTCGAATATGACATATTCACCATCGCCGAAGCTGTACACTGGTCGCTTTATCCGTTGTAATCGATATTTTAACAACAACAAAAAAAATAAGCGAGACAGGATGAGGACTCGTGTTGCGCGGCGCCGAGGCGAAGGCGGAAAAGGAGCGTTAGTAGTTCCGTGTCAAGCAGTGACCCCTGAACGTTCTAACCCGCGCATTTTTCTCAGGCTAAAAGTTTAGATATTCACTAGGATTTATTTATGAGAATGTAAAGAAAAGCGTTTGAAATATTTACAGGTCATTGAAAAAGTTGTACAGTGGTAGTCTACAGTGAATTGTCGATTGTTGTAAAGTTAATGGTCTCCTAGTACTTGCAATTGCAGGGGGACACAAATAAAATATCAATCACCAAATCACAAGTACATCTTTTAATTAGCAAGACAGGAAGTATACAGGGTAAGAAAAGTACAGGAAAATAAAATGGGGAAAAACCCGAAATAAAAGAGAAACTATCTTGGGTTCTTGATCAACATGGATTAATCTCTAAAACCAGTTAGGATCAAGAAAGTGAGTCAGTCTTTATTATGAAATAAAGAAATGCATTGCATTCCTCAAACTGCAGCCCCTGGAGCCAGACCAATGCTACAAACTAAAACATGGAAGACACATTAAGTGATGCTAACATAGATACACTACAGAAATATGAATTTACTTTCATTGCAATAATCTATCCTCCTTCCAACATTATTAGTCTGGTGGGGAAAATAAACTGCCTCCCAGTACTCAGAAAAGAAAACGGAATGTCTTCCTTTTTTCAAAGTGTATGGCGAACACTGACAGCACCACAGCATATACCTGTCAACCATAACACTTCATGGTACAGAGAAAATAAACAGTTGGTTTGTGACAGTGTTTATATAGAAGGAAGAATTTGCAATTACCCACTGGAGGTTCAGGTTCAAAATGTAGCAAACCATTTCACAACAAAAATGTGAGTTTCTATTGTTATATCCTGTTTGCTAACGTTTGGTTCCTAGTGAATACCCGCCAGGACAGTGTGTCCGGGAAGGGAGCGGATAATACATTCTCAGTTAAGTGCTTCTCAAATCAAACTGCCACAGAACTAGATAGCAAGGCTAGGGTTGCATATAAATATCTGTTTAAACACTGTATTAGAAATGATTAAACCAAACTAACTATCCAAGTTGGGATACAACAATCTTGTTAAGATACGTGGTCCTCTGTAGCTCAATTGGTAGAGCATGGCGCTTGTAACGCCAGGGTAGTGGGTTCGATCCCCGGGACCACCCACACGTCGCTTTGGATAAAAGCGTCTGCTAAAATGGCATATTATTATACGTATTCTCAAACACACAGAATAGAGAATGAATCATTGGTAGTCACCTTTGTCAGGACAGTTTCAGTGGAATCTTAACCATAAATTATCATGATCGCAAGGCCAGCTAGCATGAACATTGTTAAAACATTTCCATTGGATCCAATGTTGTAGAATGAAATTGAAAAAGCACATAATATGAATGTGGAATGGATACTTGCATACTGTGGGAATGAGGAGGGACATCAAATTGGTCAACGAATGCAGCCAGTAGCTTTAAAAAAAATACAACAAAAAAATATCTAAATTAAGAAAAAATAAACTATATATATATATATAGTGGTGTTTGACTCGTTAGATACACAACTGTTAAAATAACTCAGATAATATATCAAACAAATACAGTCTACAAACTCTGCGCTGTCTTTGCAACATAGAACTCTAGTGTGCAACATAAGAGGTCCAAGGTACAGTATGACATAAAGCAGGGTTGGGGTCAATTTCAATTCCACATTTTCCTGAAAAGCATTGAGGATAATTGAAATGGAATTGACCCCAACCCTGATATAAAGAAGCAACCCAAAACCAAACTGAAGAACAAGGCTATTTTTTATACTCTAGGGGTGTAATTCATTAGTACAAGCCTTAGCAGAACATTTTGCAATGAAAACAAGTTTCTTATTGACATTTTAGTCATTTTAACAGACGCTCTTATCCAGAGCGACTTACAGTTATTGAATACATATTTTTTTATACTGGCCCCCCGTGGGAATCGAACCCACAACCCTGGCGTTGTAAACGCCATGCTCTATCAACTGAGCTACATCCCTGCCGGCCATTCCCTCCCCTTACCCTGGACGACGCTGGGCCAATTGTGCGCCGCCCCATGGGTCTCCCGGTCGCGGCCGGCTGCGACAGAGCCTGGATTCGAACCAGGATCTCCACTCGGGAGTTATCTTATTGGACAAGTTCAGCGAGGTCCCTCCTTGTTTTGCCCCCATTTCCTTCCGGTTGGTTCCTAGTGAATAAACCCCTGGTCAAAGAGCATTTTGTGTGGATCCGACGATTCTGCAAGATTCATAAAGAATATCTACATCATCCGTTAAGTGTTTTGATGCTCTGGACCTCTGGTTCTAAACAAGGATATCTAAAATGGAATGAAAGAAAAGTGACCTTTTGCAAGCTATCCCCCAACCTAGATATATACACTCTGCTCTCCGTACCGAAGGAAAGGTCAGGTGATCCATGCGTGCTCTGATGCGGTAGCCATGCTTTCAGTGTGCTCAACTTCTAAGGGAACAAATCCTAAATTCAGATCTGCCTCAAAATTAGAATGACACGAAAATTCAAGTACAACTGTGGCCCTACATCTGCAGACTCACTGTATCTTAACCTCTATATGACTGATACACACACACACACACACACACACACTATAGGAAAAAGAGGGACAGATGGAGACAAGACACACATACAAAATACTCTTCTGTCCCAACATCATCTTTACTGTAGATCCTACATTACTAAAGCAGCCAGCAGCAACACTTTTCTCCATCCCAAATGGCACCCTAGTCCCTACATACAGGTATAGTGCACTACCGTTGACCAGGATCCATAGGGCTCTGGTCAAAAGTAGTGCACTATATAGGGAATAGGGTGCCATTTGGGATGAAACCTTTCTTTAGCTTGCTTTGCTTGGCATTAAACGCTGTGATTTTCATGAGCGTTGTGTACTTGAGTTCTCAAAGGAAAGGAAAAAAAGAGCAAAATAAAACACGCAGGATGAAGAAGAATCTTCCCTGACTGACACCACCTACAAGCATTTCGCTACACCCTGCAATAACATCTGCTAAAAACCTGTAATGTCACAAATAACATTTAATTTGATCAGCATCACCTTCACCTCTCCAGGAGGAAGCTGTTACCTGACTGCAGATCCAGGGTCAGATTTTCTTGCACCGCCCTATTGGTTTTAGGATGGACGTAAGGGAATCTGATCCTAGATCTGTGGTTAGGGGACAACTTTATCCAACTGTGGGGGAATCATACAGACCCACACTCTTAACTCCCACATTAGTAGTGGCTTGGCTTGCAGGCTGGTAGTTGGTTGGTGAAGGGGAGAGACTAAGCGGTGTTGCCCAGGCAAGAGGTCTCATTCCTGGGCAGTCAGGGGGGCTGCACAGGCCTGATTCTCAGTGTCCAACTCTGGGCCGCAGTGGCAGCCGTGGGAGCAGGGTCTGGGGGAGCTAGGGGTGGTGGTGTTGGGGTCTGGGCTGGGCTCCTGGGAGTCTGTGGAGGGTAGGGAAGGGGATTCGGCCCCTGGGCTGTTGTCCTCGGGGCCGGCGCTCAGGCCTTGGACCTTCTTGCTGAGCTCGTTGCGTTCGTTCTGCAGTGCCCGGCAAAGCTTCTCCAACCTTCCTACCTTCCCCTGGAGGCCGTCAAACTCACGGTCCTGCAGAGTTTTCTACAGGAGACACGCAGATTAATACAGATACACACAAACTTACACTGAGTGTACAAAATATTAGGAACACCTGCTCTCTCCATGACAGACTGTCCAGGTGAAAGCTATGATTCCCTTACTGATGTCACTTGTTTAATCCACTTCAAAATCAGTGTAGATAAGGGCAGGAGACGGGTTACAGAAGGATTTTTAAGCCGAGACAATTGAGACATGGATTGTGTATGTGTGCCATTCACAGGGTGAATTGACAAGACAAAA
Source organism: Coregonus clupeaformis (assembly GCF_020615455.1). Taxonomy (NCBI): domain Eukaryota; kingdom Metazoa; phylum Chordata; class Actinopteri; order Salmoniformes; family Salmonidae; genus Coregonus; species Coregonus clupeaformis. The sequence continues at coordinate 64,472,507 of NC_059208.1, read as the reverse complement.
TATTTAAGTGCTGGGTAATTTTTTATGCATTTTTTTTTTTTTCACCTTTATTTAACCAGGTAAGCCAGTTGAGAACAAGTTCTCATTTACAACTGCGACCTGGCCAAGATAAAGCAAAGCAGTGCGATAAAAACAACACAGAGTTACATATGGGGTAAAAAACAGTCAAAAATACAACAGAAAATATATATACAGTGTGTGCAAATGTAGCAAGTTATGGAGGTAAGGCAATAAATAGGCTATAGTGCAAAATAATTACAATAGTATTAACACTGGAATGCTAGATGTGCAAGAGATTATGTGCAAATAGAGATACTGGGGTGCAAAAGAGCAAAATAAATAACAATATAGGGATGAGGTAGTTGGGTGGGCTAATTACAGGAACACCTGCATGGCAGTAGGTGCCAGGCGCACCGGTTTGTGTCAAGAACTACAACTGCTCCTGGGTTTTTGAACGCTCAACAGTTTCATGTGTATCAATAATGTTTTGTACACTCAGTGTATAATCTTGCACTTTTCCCCAACAAAACACAAAATACAAACACCATTACAAAAGCTCAAAATCAGTGATTTAAATCTGAATTACCTCCTCAGCCATGACCAGCAGGGCTTTGTTGCTACTCTCCCACCTGGAGCGATACATGCTCGTCTCCTTCTCCAGCTTCTTGATCTTCTTCGTCATCTAAGGACACACACACACACAGGTCACATCACATGACCACGGACGACACGCAGGTCACACGCTCTTCTGGGATCTCTGCTGATGTGTGACAGACAGACAGCCAACTCACTCACCTTCTCCATCTCCTGTTTGAAGGTGGTGAACACCTCATTGCTCTTGGACAGAGTGGTCTGGAACTCCTCAAACTTCTCTGTGTATAAGGACAGCTGGGTGGGGAGACAGGCGGGAGGGAAACAGGAAAGAGAGTTAGGTCATTCACTATGGAAATATAGTCCACCACATTAACTTTACAGCTCAACAGACACAGTGAGGTTGTTTACCATAGAGCTAGATGCATCCACTCTGTCCTAGAGAGTTCTAAGTTACCTGTTGTTTGAGATGGACCTCCTGCTGCTTCATCAACTCACACATCCTCTGAGACTCCACCGCTTCCTTCAACAGCTGGAGAGACAACAGGAGACTAACATGAGACTAACCCAAACCCCTTCTCTGAGACTCCACCGCTTCCTTCAACAGCTGGAGAGACAACAGGAGACTAACATGAGACTAACCCAAACCCCCTTCTCTGAGACTCCACCGCTTCCTTCAACAGCTGGAGAGACAACAGGAGACTAACATGAGACTAACCCAAACCCCTTCTCTGAGACTCCACCGCTTCCTTCAACAGCTGGAGAGAAGAGGAGACTAACATGAGACTAACCCAAACCCCTTCTCTGAGACTCCACCGCTTCCTTCAACAGCTGGAGAGACAACAGGAGACTAACATGAGACTAACCCAAACCCCTTCTCTGAGACTCCACCGCTTCCTTCAACAGCTGGAGAGACAACAGGAGACTAACATGAGACTAACCCAAACCCCTTTGAGACTCCACCGCTTCCTTCAACAGCTGGAGAGACAACAGGAGACTAACATGAGACTAACCCAAACCCCTTCTCTGAGACTCCACCGCTTCCTTCAACAGCTGGAGAGACAACAGGAGACTAACATGAGACTAACCCAAACCCCTTCTCTGAGACTCCACCGCTTCCTTCAACAGCTGGAGAGACAACAGGAGACTAACATGAGACTAACCCAAACCCCTTCTCTGAGACTCCACCGCTTCCTTCAACAGCTGGAGAGACAACAGGAGACTAACATGAGACTAACCCAAACCCCCTTCTCTGAGACTCCACCGCTTCCTTCAACAGCTGGAGAGAACAGGAGACTAACATGAGACTAACCCAAACCCCCTTCTCTGAGACTCCACCGCTTCCTTCAACAGCTGGAGAGACAACAGGAGACTAACATGAGACTAACCCAAACCCCTTCTCTGAGACTCCACCGCTTCCTTCAACAGCTGGAGAGACAACAGGAGACTAACATGAGACTAACCCAAACCCCTTCTCTGAGACTCCACCGCTTCCTTCAACAGCTGGAGAGACAACAGGAGACTAACATGAGACTAACCCAAACCCCTTCTCTGAGACTCCACCGCTTCCTTCAACAGCTGGAGAGACAACAGGAGACTAACATGAGACTAACCCAAACCCCTTCTCTGAGACTCCACCGCTTCCTTCAACAGCTGGAGAGACAACAGGAGACTAACATGAGACTAACCCAAACCCCTTCTCTGAGACTCCACCGCTTCCTTCAACAGCTGGAGAGAAGAGGAGACTAACATGAGACTAACCCAAACCCCTCCTCAGACTCCACCGCTTCCTTCAGCAGCTGGAGAGAAGAGGAGACTAACATGAGACTAACCCAAACCCCTTCTCTGAGACTCCACCGCTTCCTTCAACAGCTGGAGACAACAGGAGACTAACATGAGACTAACCCAAACCCCTTCTCTGAGACTCCACCGCTTCCTACAGCAGCTGGAGAGAAGAGGAGACTAACATGAGACTAACCCAAACCCCTTCTCTGAGACTCCACCGCTTCCTTCAACAGCTGGAGAGAAGAGGAGACTAACATGAGACTAACTCAAACCCCTCCTCTGAGACTCCACCGCTTCCTTCAACAGCTGGAGAGAAGAGGAGACTAACATGAGACTAACCCAAACCCCTTCTCTGAGACTCCACCGCTTCCTTCAACAGCTGGAGAGAAGAGGAGACTAACATGAGACTAACCCAAACCCCTCCTCAGACTCCACCGCTTCCTTCAACAGCTGGAGAGACAACAGGAGACCAAAATAAAGTGTTGTGGGTTTGATTCCCATATAACTCACATGATATACTCACTGAGTTGAATACGTTGACTAGTGTTCACCAAACGACCATGTTTTACTGTTACTCACAAAGTCCTTCTCTCTGTGATGGCGGTCCTCTGCCTCTATGAGCAGTTCCTGAGCCTGGTGTAGCTTAGCGTCCACCAACTGTTGCTGCAGGTCCTTGTGCTTGAACACCTTGTCAATGTGCTGTGAGAGACGACAGGGGGTTAACGCTCACATGTGCAGAACATTGTCAGACCTTTACTGCAGTTGCACCTGGTTTGCTTTAGTTATTTAAGTAAATGTTCATGTCCTGGCACAGAGCTGCAGCACTCCTGTCTGCTCCCCCCGGAAACACACACCGTTCTCCCCACTCCAAACACACACACACACACCGTTCTCCCCACTCCAAACACACACACACACCGTTCTCCCCACTCCCCACACACACCGTTCTCCCCACTCCAAACACACACACACACCGTTCTCCCCACTCCAAACACACACACACACCGTTCTCCCCACTCCAAACACACACACACACCGTTCTCCCCACTCCAAACACACACACACCGTTCTCCCCACTCCAGACACCGTTCTCCCCACTCCACACACACACCGTTCTCCCCACTCCCCACACACACCGTTCTCCCCACTCCAAACACACACACACACACACCATTCTCCCCACTCCAGACACCGTTCTCCCCACTCCAGACACCGTTCTCCCCACTCCAGACACCGTTCTCCCCACTCCACACACCGTTCTCCCCACTCCAAACACACACACACACCGTTCTCCCCACTCCAGACACCGTTCTCCCCACTCCACACACCGTTCTCCCCACTCCACACACACCGTTCTCCCCACTCCACACACACACCGTTCTCCCCACTCCAAACACACACCGTTCTCCCCACTCCAAACACACACACACACACCGTTCTCCCCACTCCACACACCGTTCTCCCCACTCCCCACACACACCGTTCTCCCCACTCCAAACACACACACACACACCGTTCTCCCCACTCCCCACACCGTTCTCCCCACTCCAAACACACACACACACCGTTCTCCCCACTCCACACACCGTTCTCCCCACTCCCCACACACCGTTCTCCCCACTCCAAACACACACACACACCGTTCTCCCCACTCCCCACACACACCGTTCTCCCCACTCCAAACACACACACACACCCGTTCTCCCCACTCCACACACCGTTCTCCCCCACAACTTCCCCACCCCACACCGTTCTCCCCACTCCAAACACACACACACACCGTTCTCCCCTCCCCACTCCCCCACACCCGTTCTCCCCACTCCAAACACACACACACACCCGTTCTCCCCACTCCCCACACCGTTCTCCCCACTCCAAACACACACACACACCGTTCTCCCCACTCTACACCGTTCTCCCCACTCCACCACACCGTTCTCCCCACACCGTTCTCCCCACTCCACACACCGTTCTCCCCACTCCACACACCGTTCTCCCCACTCCCCACACACCGTTCTCCCCACTCCCCACACACACCGTTCTCCCCACTCCCCCACACACCGTTCTCCCCACTCCCCACACCGTTCTCCCCACTCCAGACACCGTTCTCCCCACTCCAGACACCGTTCTCCCCACTCCAAACACACACACACACACACCGTTCTCCCCACTCCAAACACACACACACACACCGTTCTCCCCACTCCAAACACACACACCGTTCTCCCCCACTCCACACACCGTTCTCCCCACTCCACACACCGTTCTCCCCACTCCAAACACACACACACACCGTTCTCCCCACTCCACACACACACCTTCTCCCCCTCCACACCACACCGTTCTCCCCACTCCAGACACCGTTCTCCCCACCACACACCGTTCTCCCCACTCCACACACCGTTCTCCCCACACCGTTCTCCCCACTCCCCACACCGTTCTCCCCACTCCACACACCGCTCCCCCGTTCTCCCCACTCCAGACACCGTTCTCCCCACTCCACACACCGTTCTCCCCACTCCACACACCGTTCTCCCCACACCGTTCTCCCCACTCCAGACACCGTTCTCCCCACACCGTTCTCCCCACTCCACACACCGTTCTCCCCACACCGTTCTCCCCACTCCAGACACCGTTCTCCCCACACCGTTCTCCCCACTCCAGACACCGTTCTCCCCACACCGTTCTCCCCACTCCACACACCGTTCTCCCCACACCGTTCTCCCCACTCCAAACACACACCTCCTCTCGTAGTTCGTACTGTTGGATGAGTTTCTTGAGCTTCTCTGCCAGCTCAGAGTTCTCCTGCCTCAGACTGGTATTCCTCTCATTATGTTGTTCCATCTGGGCCTGGATGTCATTCAGAGTCACCTGGGAAGTAGCCGAAACAGTTTAATCCTTGTGTGAATGTCATTAGTATTTCCTTGATTCCTCGCCTACTTCTCAACACTCATAGGAGAAGATCATCGTGGCAATGAATCAAGGAAAGACTTGATATTCATCCTTTCTTTAAAACGATGCTAGTGGCTCACCTGGAAGTGTGATGTCACCTCCTTCCTCTTCTCCTCCTCCACGCGTGCACGCTGCACCCCGTCCTCCTGCAAGAGCAGGTCAAAGTTCGTTTAAAATGCACAGCTCCATTTGACTCCAGAAAGTTGTTCACTTCTTGAATCAGAAAAATTTTAAACTTTTGGTTAACAAGAAGATGGTCATAGCAATCAGAGAACAATAAGACTCATCTTAATAGTTTTTGGAACGCAAACTTGGAATGTGTGGGTGCGCTCGAGCAGATCACTTTAGTCAGGTCGTTGGTTACAGCCTTTCAAGGGGTGTTGCATTATGGGGATAAAAATTGTCAGACTTGCGCCTACATGTCGAATGCATGAACTTGACAACTATCATGTGATCAAAAAGGTCATTACATTGACTGCAGTCGACAGTTGCTCTTCACCATCTTCATCCTGCAGCTATCCCCGGCATTGTGGGAGGCTCTATTGCCAACCACCCTTCAGAGGGTTCCAGTTTGACCCAGACGAACAGGAACCAACTTTGCCATGATTCATCCAGTGGACTGGATATAAATGAATGTGATATTTAAGGCTCTTTATCACTAATTGATTATACAATTTACACACATGATTCCAGTTTGTGAGTCTGTGCTATGGGGGTTGGAGACATCTTTATTTCGACATTATAAAGAAAACATGTTATAAGCAATGGCAACACTGCCATGTTGATCTGAGCCTTTTTTGTTGGAAAACCACATCTGCAGTCGGTTGCTTTAGCCATACCACTCAAAGGAGCCCTATGTGAGCTCTCCCCTCTGCCCCTACATACCAGGAGCCCTATGTGAGCTCTCCCCTCTGCATATCAGGAGCCCTATGTGAGCTCTCCCCTCTGCATACCACGAGCCATGTGAGCTCTCCCCTCTGCCTCTACATACCAGGAGCCCTATGTGAGCTCTCCCTTCTGCCTCTACATACCAGGAGCCCTGTTAGCTCTCCCCTCTACATACCAGGAGCCCTATGTGAGCTCTCCCCTCTACATACCAGGAGGCCTATGTGAGCTCTCCCCTCTGCCTTTCTCACATACCACGAGCCATGTGAGCTCTCCCTTTCTGCATACCAGGAGGCCTATGTGAGCTCTCCCCTCTGCCTCTACATACCAAGAGCCCTATGTGAGCTCTCCCCTCTGCCTTTCTCACATACCAGGAGCCCTATGTGAGCTCTCCCCTCTGCATATCAGGAGCCCTATGTGAGCTCTCCCCTCTGCATATCAGGAGGCCTATGTGAGCTCTCCCCTCTGCATATCAGGAGCCCTATGTGAGCTCTCCCCTCTGCCTCTACATACCAGGAGCCATATGTGAGCTCTCCCCTCTGCATATCAGGAGCCCTATGTGAGCTCTCCCCTCTACATACCAGGAGCCTGATGTGAGCTCTCCCCTCTGCATATCAGGAGCCCTATGTGAGCTCTCCCCTCTGCCTCTACATACCAGGAGCCATATGTGAGCTCTCCCCTATCTCAGACTCAACTATGGCTGATTCACATTATAGGCCCGACTTAAACCACACTGTGCTGGCCTGAATACCGACTTAAACCACACTGTGCTGGCCTGAATACCGACTTAAACCACACTGTGCTGGCCTGAATACCGACTTAAACCGCACTGTGCTGGCCTGAATACCGACTTACACCGCACTGTGCTGGCCTGAATACCGACTTAAACCACACTGTGCTGGCCTGAATACCGACTTAAACCACACTGTGCTGGCCTGAATACCGACTTAAACCACACTGTGCTGGCCTGAATACCGACTTACACCGCACTGTGCTGGCCTGAATACCGACTTAAACCGCACTGTGCTGGCCTGAATACCGACTTAAACCGCACTGTGCTGGCCTGAATACCGACTTACACCGCACTGTGCTGGCCTGAATACCGACTTAAACCACACTGTGCTGGCCTGAATACCGACTTACACCGCACTGTGCTGGCCTGAATACTGACTTAAACCGCACTGTGCTGGCCTGAATACCGACTTACACCGCACTGTGCTGGCCTGAATACCGACTTAAACCACACTGTGCTGGCCTGAATACTGACTTAAACCACACTGTGCTGGCCTGAATACCGACTTAAACCACACTGTGCTGGCCTGAATACCGACTTAAACCACACTGTGCTGGCCTGAATACCGACTTAAACCGCACTGTGCTGGCCTGAATACCGACTTAAACCGCACTGTGCTGGCCTGAATACCGACTTACACCGCACTGTGCTGGCCTGAATACCGACTTAAACCGCACTGTGATGGCCTGAATACTGACTTAAACCACTGCTTCACCATCCTATACCTCAGGGATCATTACCTAGATTCAGCCAAGGGTACATTTTCTCTTGAGCAGATGGTCAGGGGGCCGGAACACAATTGCAAATAATTTGTAGACTGCAAATTGACCGTAAGAAGACCAAACAGATATAACTAAAAAAAAAAAATTGTCATAACTTGCTTATATTTGTATACGATCACATACAGTTGAAGTCAGAAGTTTACATACACCTTAGCCAAATACATTTAAACTCAGTTTTTCACAATTCCTGACATTTAATCCTAGTAAAAATGACCTGTTTTAGGTCAGTTAGGATCACCACTTTATTCTAAGAATGTGAAATGTCAGAATAATAGTAGAGAGAATGATTTATTTCAGCTTTTATTTCTTTCATCACATTCCCAGTGGGTCAGAAGTTTACATACACTCAATTAGTATTTGGTAGCATTGCCTTTAAAATTGTTTAACTTGGGTCAAACGTTTCGGGTAGCCTTCCACAAGCTTCCCACAATAAGTTGGGTGAATTTTGGCCCATTCCTCCTGACAGAGCTGGTGTAACTGAGTCAGGTTTGTAGGCCTCCTTGCTCGCACACGCCTTTTCAGTTCTGCACATACTTCCACACATGTTCTATAGGATTGAGGTCAGGGCTCTGTGATGGCCACTCCAATACCTTGACTTTGTTGTCCTTAAGCCATTTTGCCACAACTTTGGAAGTATGCTTGGGGTCAATGTCCATTTGGAAGACCCATTTGCGACCAAGCTTTAACTTCCTGACTGATGTCTTGAGATGTTGCTTCAATATATCCTCATAATTTTCCTTCCTCATGATGCCATCTATTTTGTGAAGTGCACCAGTCCCTCCTGCAGCAAAGCACCCCCACAGCATGATGCTGCCACCCCCGTGCTTCACGGTTGGGATGGTGTTCTTCAGCTTGCAAGCCTTCCCCTTTTTCCTCCAAACATAATGATGGTCATTATGGCCAAACAGTTCTATTTTTGTTTCATCAGACCAGAGGACATTTCTCCAAAAAGTACAATCTTTGTCCCCATGTGCAGTTGCAAACCGTAGTGTGGCTTTTTTATGGCGGTTTTGGAGCAGTGGCTTCTTCCTTGCTGAGCGGCCTTTCAGGTTATGTCGATATAGGACTCGCTTTACTGTGGATATAGATACTTCTGTACCTGTTTCCTCCAGCATCTTCACAAGGTCCTTTGCTGTTGTTCTGGGATTGATTTGCACTTTTCGTACCAAAGTACGTTTATCTCTAGGAGACAGAACGCGTCTCCTTCCTGAGCGGTATGACGGCTGCGTGGTCCCATGGTGTTTATACTTGCGTACTATTGTTTGTACAGATGAACGTGGTACATTCAGGCGTTTGGAAATTGCTCCCAAGGATGAACCAGACTTGTGGAGGTCTACAATTTCTTTCCTGAGGTCTTGGCTGATTTCTTTTCATTTTCCCATGATGTCAAGCAAAGAGGCACTGAGTTTGAAGGTAGGCTTTGAAATACATCCACAGGTACACCTCCAATTGACTCAAATGATGTCAATTAGCCGATCAGAAGCTTCTAAAGCCATGACATCATTTTCTGGAATTTTCCAAGCTGTTTAAAGGCCCAGTCAACTTATTGAATGTAAACTTCTGACCCGCTGGAATTGTGATACAGTGAATTCTAAGTGAAATAATCTGTCTGTAAACAATTGTTGGAAAAATGACTTGTGTCATGCACAAAGTAGATGTCCTAACCGACTTGCCAAAACTATAGTTTGTTAACAAGAAATTTGTGGAGTGGTTGAAAAACAAGTTTTAATGACTCCAACCTAAGTGTATCTAAACTTCAGACTTCAACTGTATATCTCTCTATTATGCGTGGGGAATACTTAGTAACAGATTTACCATCTTATGTTCAACAATAAAAAATAAAAATAAATGTTTTGCTCAGAAAACTTCGGGGTCCAAATAAAATCCCCTGCGGGCCACCAGTTGGGGAATAAAATCCCCTGCGGGCCACCAGTTGGGGAATAAAATCCCCTGCGGGCCACCAGTTGGGGAATAAAATCCCCTGCGGGCCACCAGTTGGGGAATAAAATCCGGGCCACCAGTTGGGGAATAAAATCCCCTGCGGGCCACCAGTTGGGGAATAAAATCCCCTGCGGGCCACCAGTTGGGGAATAAAATCCCCTGCGGGCCACCAGTTGGGGAATAAAATCCCCTGCGGGCCACCAGTTGGGGAACCCTGGGGAATCCTGCTAACCTTGAGTGTTCTGTTGTGCCTTTGCAGCTCCCTACAGAGTGACTCCAGTTTGCTGCGCGCCAGGATGGCCTTGCTGTGTTCCTTCTTCAGGTTGTCCGTCTCCTGCACCAGCTGAGACTGTTTCTTCTGCAGGCCACGCATTTGCTTTTGACTGTTCCGCTGCTCCTCCAGCTGCGCACACACACACACACACACACACACACACACACACACACACACACACAGAGAGAGAGCAGTGGGGGGGACACACACTAGGTCATGCTTGAAGGTGCAAACTGAGAAAGATGCTAACGTCAAACACATCCAGAAATGGACACAAACACATCCTCTTGATCAGTTATACACACTGGTATGATCTGTCACTTATTCACACCGCACATGTTATGGACACACAGGGCGGAGAGGAGAGACCGGCACTGCATCACAGATTCTTGAATCAGCGATAAATCCATGACTAATTTCCATAGGGTAGGTCGCCCTGCGTTGAGCCGCCCTGTCCATTCCCCTGTAGGTCACCCTGCGTTGAGCCGCCCTGTCCATTCCCCTGTAGGTCACCCTGCGTTGAGCCGCCCTGTCCATTCCCCTGTAGGTCACCCTGTCCATTCCCCTGTAGGTCACCCTGCGTTGAGCTGCCCTGTCCATTCCCCTGTAGGTCACCCTCGTTCCTGTCCATTCCCCTGTAGGTCACCCTGTCCATTCCCCTGTAGGTCACCCTCGTTGAGCTGCCCTGTCCATTCCCCGTGGTCACCCTGCGTTGAGCCGCCCTGTCCATTCCCCTGTAGGTCACCCTGTCCATTCCCCTGTAGGTCACCCTGCGTTGAGCCGCCCTGTCCATTCCCCTGTAGGTCACCCTGTTTGTCCATTCCCTGTAGGTCACCCTGCGTTGAGCCGCCCTGTCCATTCCCCTGTAGGTCACCCTGTCCATTCCCGTGTAGGTCGCCCTGCGTTGAGCCGCCCTGTCCATTCCCCTGTAGGTCACCCTGTCCATTCCCCTGTAGGTCACCCTGCGTTGAGCCGCCCTGTCCATTCCCCTGTAGGTCACCCTGTCCATTCCCCTGTAGGTCACCCTGCGTTGAGCCGCCCTGTCCATTCCCCTGTAGGTCACCCTGTCCATTCCCCTGTAGGTCACCCTGTCCATTCCCCTGTAGGTCACCCTGCGTTGAGCCGCCCTGTCCATTCCCCTGTAGGTCACCCTGTCCATTCCCCTGTAGGTCACCCTGCGTTGAGCCGCCCTGTCCATTCCCCTGTAGGTCACCCTGTCCATTCCCCTGTAGGTCACCCTGCGTTGAGCTGCCTATCCCTGTAGGTCACCCTGCGTTGAGCCGCCCTGTCCATTCCCCTGTAGGTCACCCTGTCCATTCCCCTGTAGGTCTGTAGGTCACCCTGTGTTGAGCCGCCCTGTCCATTCCCTTAGCCCTGTCCATTCCCCGTAGGTCACCCCTGCGTTGAGCCGCCCTGTCCATTCCCCTGTAGGTCACCCTGCGTTGAGCCGCCCTGTCCATTCCCCTGTAGGTCACCCTGTCCATTCCCCTGTAGGTCACCCTGCGTTGAGCTGCCCTGTCCATTCCCCTGTAGGTCACCCTGCGTTGAGCCGCCCTGTCCATTCCCCTGTAGGTCACCCTGTCCATTCCCCTGTAGGTCACCCTGTCCATTCCCCTGTAGGTCACCCTGCGTTGAGCCGCCCTGTCCATTCCCCTGTAGGTCACCCTGTCCATTCCCCTGTAGGTCACCCTGTGTTGAGCCGCCCTGTCCATTCCCCTGCATGATGACCAGACAGACAGAGACAGACACAGGAGACAAACTACTGGCTGATACACAGATGGAGGCTAGAAATAAGAGGGCTGCTAGCATGCTAAAATGAAATAAATAAAAGTGATTTACTAAACCAACAGCCTTAGAGCCACACACACACACACACACACACCAGACCGGAGTCAAAGCGTTTATGAGAGTTACTACTCACCAGCTCAGCATACTTCTTACAGAGGCCTGACAGTTTCTCCTCTGGTGTACTCAGAGTATTCAGGGTCTGCATCAGCAGGGTGATCTCTTTACCTGCAACACACAGGAGGGGGAAGACATTCAGTGCAACACCACCTCATCACAACAGGGACCCAGCAACACACAAGGGGAAGCTGTCCAGACCTAAACCAATCCCTAGCCACCACTCATATGACTAAAATAATCGGATGGATGACGGCTAGATATTAGTGACCTATGTAGATGGGTAGCAGCTCCACATCGTTCTTCAGGCCACTGACCTCCACCCAGAACCAGTCCTTACCCAGCCCCTTCACCTTCTTCTTCAGGCCACTGACCTCCACCCAGAACCAGTCCTTACCCAGCCCCTTCACCTTCTTCTTCAGGCCACTGACCTCCACCCAGAACCAGTCCTTACCCAGCCCCTTCACCTTCTTCTTCAGGCCACTGACCTCCACCCAGAACCAGTCCTTACCCAGCCCCTTCACCTTCTTCTTCAGGCCACTGACCTCCACCCAGAACCAGTCCTTACCCAGCCCCCTTCACCTTCTTCTTTCAGGCCACTGGCCTCCACCCAGAACCAGTCCTTACCCAGCCCCTTCACCTTCTTCTTCAGGCCACTGACCTCCACCCAGAACCAGTCCTTACCCAGCCCCTTCACCTTCTTCTTCAGGCCACTGACCTCCACCCAGAACCAGTCCTTACCCAGCCCCTTCACCTTCTTCTTCTTCAGGCCACTGACCTACACCCAGAACCAGTCCTTACCCAGCCCCTTCACCTTCTTCTTCAGGCCACTGACCTCCACCCAGAACCAGTCCTTACCCAGCCCCTTCACCTTCTTCTTCAGGCCACTGACCTCCACCCAGAACCAGTCCTTACCCAGCCCCTTCACCTTCTTCTTCAGGCCACTGACCTCCACCCAGAACCAGTCCTTACCCAGCCCCCTTCACCTTCTTCTTCAGGCCACTGACCTACACCCAGAACCAGTCCTTACCCAGCCCCTTCACCTTCTTCTTCAGGCCACTGACCTCCACCCAGAACCAGTCCTTACCCAGCCCCTTCACCTTCTTCTTCAGGCCACTGACCTCCACCCAGAACCAGTCCTTACCCAGCCCCTTCACCTTCTTCTTCAGGCCACTGACCTCCACCCAGAACCAGTCCTTACCCAGCCCCTTCACCTTCTTCTTCAGGCCACTGACCTCCACCCAGAACCAGTCCTTACCCAGCCCCTTCACCTTCTTCTTCTTCAGGCCACTGACCTACACCCAGAACCAGTCCCTTACCCAGCCCCTTCACCTTCTTCTTCAGGCCACTGACCTACACCCAGAACCAGTCCTTACCCAGCCCCCTTCACCTTCTTCTTCAGGCCACTGACCTCCACCCAGAACCAGTCCTTACCCAGCCCCTTCACCTTCTTCTTCAGGCCACTGACCTACACCCAGAACCAGTCCTTACCCAGCCCCTTCACCTTCTTCAGGCCACTGACCTCCACCCAGAACCAGTCCTTACCCAGCCCCTTCACCTTCTTCTTCAGGCCACTGACCTCCACCCAGAACCAGTCCTTACCCAGCCCCTTCACCTTCTTCTTCAGGCCACTGACCTCCACCCAGAACCAGTCCTTACCCAGCCCCTTCACCTTCTTCTTCAGGCCACTGACCTACACCCAGATCAACGACAAGCATCTAGGAATTGGCCCTAGGGGTTGATTTCAGACAGAGCAACAGAACCAGTCCTTACCCAGCCCCTTCACCTTCTTCTTCTCCTGAAGCTTCACCTTCTCCTTCTCCGCTCCGCCGGCATTCACTTTGACCTCCTCCGGCTTGACGTCCAGCTCCTTCTCATTGGCCAGGCCGTTGAGCACGGGGCCGTGTGATTGGCCGTTGGGCAGGTTAACCCCGTCCTCCCCGTTGTCCTCCAGGCAGTAGGTGTTGAGGATGTCCTCCAGCTGGCGGCTCAGCACCTCAACCATGTCACACTGAGATGACACCCCCTCCGCTATGGTGGAGACTGGGACTGGGAGGGGGGCAAGGTCGGCTATGGTGGAGACTGGGACTGGGACAGGTTCTGCTATGGTGGAGACTGGGACGGGGAGGGGGGCAGGGTCTGCTATGGTGGAGACTGGGACTGGGAGGGGGGCAGGGTCGGCTATGGTGGAGACTGGGACTGGGACAGGGTCTGCTATGGTGGAGACTGGGACTGGGAGGGGGGCTGGGTCGGCTATGGTGGAGACTGGGACGGGGAGGGGGACAGTGTCTGCTATGGTTGGGACGGGGAGGGGGACAGGGTCTGCTATGATGGAGACTGGGACAGGGTCTGCCATGGTGGAGACTGGGACGGGGAGGGGGACAGGTTCTGCTATGGTGGAGACTGGGATGGAAGCAGGCTCTTCTACAGGTGGGACCGCAGGGAGGGCTGCAGACTCTGCTGTGTTGGGAAAGGCAGCCACCTTAGCCACTACCCACAGGAGGGAAGGAAAGAGCTGTTATTGCAGCACTTAGTTTAACAACAAGACGGTTATAATAACAAAAACAAACAAATACTGAAAGAACAACAAAGAAACACAAAAGATACGGTGAGATGTGAGCTAGAGGTCTTCACGGATCCACTTGTACCCGAATACCCGTGAGGGTACGTTTCCAGAATTCTGTCACGGTCTGGGTCGGATCTGATATGATTGTCACGGGTCTCAGGGTAGGATACAGATTTTCATATTGTCATACGGCCCTTCTCTCACCCCGGGATTTACAGCATCACCGGCTTAGTACACAAGAAGCCCATTGGGCGTCTATTACCAGAATGCTAACAAAATTACCACAAGTAATAGCGCATTTCTATTGAGGCTGCTAGCTAAATATGCTAATGAGCCAAAAATAAATAATTAGCAAAAGACAGCAATCTAGTTCTACATATATTGTTAGGAACTACTGAATGTCCTTTTTGGTGAGTTTGGACATTTCCAAGCGAATGTGAATGAGACATTGTGCAAATTAATAGTACTGGATCTTGAGCAGCATGTCGTGGTCAAAAGTTGAGAGAATGACACAAATACTAATTTTCACAAAGTCTGCTGCCTCAGTTTTGATGAAGGCAATTTGCATATACTCCAGAATGTCATGAAGAGTGATCAGATGAACTGCAATGAATTGCAAAGTCCCTCTTTGCCATGAAAATTAACTTAATCCCCCCAAAAAACATTTCCACTGCATTTCAGCCCTGCCACAAAAGGACCAGCTGCCATCATGTCAGTGATTCTCTCGTTAACAGAGGTGAGAGTGTTGACGAGGACAAGCCTGGAGATCACTCTGTCATGCTGATTGAGTTAGAATAACAGACTGGTAGCTATAAAAGGAGGGTGGTGCTTGAAATCATTGTTCTTCCTCCGTTAACCATGGTTACCTGCAAGTTAGCCATAGTTGGCTAGCTAGCAAGCAAGGGATACGAACGTTGCCAGCCAGTATGGCAATGAAACATTTAGAACGAACGACCAAAGATACAGAACAAAAAGACTGAACGACTGGGTCGCGTCTCTAGCAACTGAACCAATAGAACGAAACCATGGAAGATGGAATTAAAAGTTAAAGGGGAAGGACAGGCTACAACGACTAAGAGCCAACAGGTAGGCTGCTACTTAATATTCTGAATGGAGTTGTTTGTAACTGTGTAGGATGAGAAAGTGCATGCAGCCTCAGTTAGCCTAGCTAGCTAGCTTAACTAGCTTCTCCCGGTTTGATGCAGTCAAGACAGGTACTACGTAATCGTATTGGATGATACATAACTTAGCTATGGCAGCTATTTACATTTACATCATTTAGCAGACGCTGTTATCCAGAGCGACTTACAAATTGGTGCATTCACCTTATGATAGCCAGTGGGATAACCACTTTACAATTTATTTATTTCATATTTTTCTAATTTTTTTAGGTTTTATTTTTAGAGCATATTTTTAATTTTCATTTGTTTTATAAATATATATATGTTTTTATTTATTCGTTTTTATTTTGTGGGGGTAGGGTAGGTAGAAGGATTACTTTTATACTATCCCAGGTATTCCTTAAAGAGGTAGGGTTTCAAGTGTCTCCGTAAGGTGGTCAGTGACTCCGCTGTCCTGGAGTCGTGAGGGAGCTTGTTCCACCATTGGGGTGCCAGAGCAGCGAACAGTTTTGACTGGGCTGAGCGGGAACTGTGCTTCCGTAGAGGTAGGGGGGCTAGCAGGCCAGAGGTGGAAGAACGAGAAGCTATTAGTCTACTATAGCGCGTGTCGGCTTGGTTGACTGCTGTCTCTAGTCTCTCCCTCCCGCCTCCCTGTTCCCGTGTCACAGTGGCCTACGGCTCCTGCTAGAGCATCACCTCTCACGGTCTATCAGCTCTGGTTAATAAAGTAGCTTGACTTTTCTGCTGTTGCCCCTCACTTGGATCCAACCAGGTTTATAGGAAACGGGTCTAGTTGTCCTCGGGTCCGTTCTGAACAGAACAGTTCTCCATTTAACTGATAATGCCGGAGAAGCCGGTGTTTGGAAGATATATATTGGCACGGGTGTTGTGCCAATATATCCTCCAAAACACCGGCTTCTCGGGCATTATCACTTTCATACAACGGGTTACCAACATATTCAAATAATGATTGACATAGTTTCATAAAAAACATTATTTTTATGAATTTATTCAGACTACTTCAACCTTCCTCAAGATGTAGTCCCGACACAAATCTAGGGTTGCTACCCAAGCTGGCTGGTCGTTTGTTCTATTGGTTCAGTTGCTAGAGATGCGACCCAGTCGTTCAGTCTTTTTGTTCTGTATCTATGGTCGTTCGTTCTAAGTGTTCCATTGCCATACTTGCTGGCAACGTTCGTATCCCTTGCTTGCTAGCTAGCCAACTATGGCTAACTTACATTCACTTCAAAAAGTGCAGCCAGAATAACAGCAAAGTAGCTGCATTTGCATAAATTGTTTTCTAGTTAAATTTATTTGGATACATCCATTACAAATGAGCTAATGAGGCGTGATTTCGCCTGGCACAGAAAATGTGCTCAGTCGTCAGGACTGCCCTGCCTTTCAAAGGTTTTTGAAAGGCAAGTTAACAAAACAGATCACCGACCATTTCGAATCACACCGTACCTTCTCCGCTATGTATTCTGGTTTCCGAGCTGGTCATGGGTGCACCTCAGCCATGCTCAAGGTCCTAAACGATATTATAACCGCGATTGATAAAAGACAGTACTGCGCAGCCGTCTTCGTCGACCTGGCCAAGGCTTTCGACTGTCAACCACTGCATTCTTATTGGCAGACTAAATAGCCTTGGTTTCTCAAATGAATGCCCCGCCTGATTCACCAACTACTTCTCAGATAGAGTTCAATGTGTCAAATCGGAGGGCCTGTTGTCTGGACCTCTGGCAGTCTCTATGGGGGTGCCACAGGGTTCAATTCTCGGGCCGACTCTATTCTCTGTGTATATCAATGATGTTGCTCTTGCTGCTGGTGACGCTCGGATCCACCTCTATGCGGACGACATCATTTGGTATACATCTGGACCTTAATTGGACACTGTTAACAAACCTCCAAACGAGCTTCAATGCCATACAACACTCCTTCCATAGCCTCCAACTGCTCTTAAAAACACTAGTAAAACTAAATGCATGCTCTTCAACCGAACGCTGCTTGCACCCGCCCACCCGACTAGAATCACTACTCTCGACGGGTCTGACCTAGAGTATGTGGACAACTACAAATACCTAGGTGTCTGGTTAGACTGTAAACTCTCCTTCCAGACTCACATTAAGAATCTCCAATCCAAAGTTAGATCTAGAATTGGCTTTCTATTTCACAACAAAGCCTCCTTCACTCATGCTGCCAAACATGCCCTCGTAAAACTGACTATCCTACCGATCCTTGACTTCGGCAATGTCATTTCCAAAATAGCCTCCAACACTCTACTCAGCAAATTGGATGTAGTCTATCACAGTGCCATCCGTTTTGTCACCAAAGCCCCATATACTACCCACCATTTTGACCTGTACGCTCGTTGGCTGGCCCTCACTACATATTCGTCGCCAAACCCACTGGCTCCAGGTCATCTATAAATCACTGCTAGGCAAATCCCTGTCTTATCTTAGCTCACTATAGCAACACCAACACGTAGTCTGCGCTCCAGCAGGTATATCTCACTGGTCATCCCCAAAGCCAACACCTCCTTTGGCCGCCATTCCTTCCACTTCTCTGCTGCCAATGACTGGAACGAACCTCAAAAATCTCTGAAGCTGGAGACTCTTATCACCATCACTAACTTTAAGTGTCAATTGTCAGAGCAGCTTACCGATCACTGCACCTGTACACAGCCCATCTGTAATTAGCCCACCCAACTACCTCATCCCTATTTTGTTATTTATATTGCTAATTTGCACCCAAGTATCTATTTGCACATCTATCATTCCAGTGTTAATACTAATTGTAACTATTTTGCACTATGGCCTATTTATTGCCTTACCTCCATAACTTACTACATTCGCACACACTGTATATATACACACACTGCTCAAAAAAATAAAGGGAACACTTAAACAACACAATGTAACTCCAAGTCAATCACACTTCTGTGAAATCAAACTGTCCACATAGGAAGCAACACTGATTGACAATAAATTTCACATGCTGTTGTGCAAATGGAATAGACAACAGGTGGAAATTATTGGCAATTAGCAAGACACCCCCAATAAAGAAGTGGTTCTGCAGGTGGTGACCACAGACCACTTCTCAGTTCCTATGCTTCCTGGCTGATGTTTTGGTCACTTTTGAATGCTGGCGGTGCTTTCACTCTAGTGGTAGCATGAGACGGAGTCTACAACCCACACAAGTGGCTCAGGTAGTGCAGCTCATCCAGGATGGCACATCAATGCGAGCTGTGGCAAGAAGGTTTGCTGTGTCTGTCAGCGTAGTGTCCAGAGCATGGAGGCGCTACCAGGAGACAGGCCAGTACATCAGGAGACGTGGAGGAGGCCGTAGGAGGGCAACAACCCAGCAGCAGGACTGCTACCTCCGCCTTTGTGCAAGGAGGAGCAGGAGGAGCACTGCCAGAGCCCTGCAAAATGACCTCCAGCAGGCCACAAATGTGCATGTGTCTGCTCAAACGGTCAGAAACAGACTCCATGAGGGTGGTATGAGGGCCCGACGTCCACAGGTGGGGGTTGTGCTTACAGCCCAACACCGTGCAGGACGTTTGGCATTTGCCAGAGAACACCAAGATTGGCAAATTCGCCACTGGCGCCCTGTGCTCTTCACAGATGAAAGCAGGTTCACACTGAGCACATGTGACAGACATGACAGAGTCTGGAGAGGCCGTGGAGAACGTTCTGCTGCCTGCAACATCCTCCAGCATGACCGGTTTGGCGGTGGGTCAGTCATGGTGTGGGGTGGCATTTCTTTGGGGGGCCGCACAGCCCTCCATGTGCTCACCAGAGGTAGCCTGACTGCCATTAGGTACCGAGATGAGATCCTCAGACCCCTTGTGAGACCATATGCTGGTGCGGTTGGCCCTGGGTTCCTCCTAATGCAAGACAATGCTAGACCTCATGTGGCTGGAGTGTGACAGCAGTTCCTGCAAGAGGAAGGCATTGATGCTATGGACTGGCCCGCCCGTTCCCCAGACCTGAATCCAATTGAGCACATCTGGAACATCATGTCTCGCTCCATCCACCAACGCCACATTGCACCACAGACTGTCCAGGAGTTGACATGCGGTAATGATGTTTTAAATTATTGTGAAGGCTCACGTTTTACCAGTATGACATATCCCCACTATTTAAGCCGGACCGGTTTACTTTCACCTTTGTAGTAAATCGCCATGTAAAGGTCAGTTGAAAAATTGCTGCCGGTGCTTTACACTAGCTAAGGTGTACCGGCTGTATGGGAGCATTCACATATCACCGTCACAATGTATAGCTACGCTGCTGCCATAGTTGTGGTACTTTGCGGTCGGAACAGTCCTGCCTATGTGTACTAGGGTTGAAGGTCGGGAACCCGGTTACTGAGATTTACAGCCCAAAACCACTCCCCTTTCCCGGTTAAATAACTGCGAGATTATAATAAAATTATTTCTATGAACAGCATGATGTGAAATGGAACTGTAATTATATGTGATGTCTAAATCTGGCTTCTCTACGGCCTCTGCATGAGGAATCATCAACGCTCAGGGTGGGGACAGACAGCCCATCTCAGTATGGAGCGAGTTCACAATGCATGTAGACCGATCATGGTAACTTATATTTCTTGTGACAGGTAGGCCTGCATTTCCTGCAGCACAGTCTATACTACAGTAATATAAGGACCGAATGCGTGTCTAATTCACCCATATCCATCTGGCTTTCGGGGGTCACATTATTATTATTTATTTTTATTGTGAAGATTTGTTTTATTTTTTATTGCTGCTGCAGTTACAGCCTATCACTCGAATATCGTTGCTTTGAATCAGCGCACGTGCGAGCACTCTCGCAGTCTCTCTCCATAAACTCCATAAAAATTGCATCCAAAATAAATAACCCTGATCCATCTATAGATGTCCTAGCCAACCTCTTTCAGGTAATACATTTAATGCACTATTAGCCTTATTTAGTTAATGATGGGTTATGCAAAATAAGCGTATAACTTAGCCTATAGCCTCAGTCTCTTGCGCAATGTGCTCCGCTGGCCTTTCTCCTTAAACTTCCTTAGCTCTTGGGAGTCCCACGCAGGAAAAGCTAGACTAGAATAGCTTGCTGGGAGTTTCTTCTACCAATAGACTATTCGAAGAGGGACGCAAGCTCTAGTTTGCTGAATGTTAAATACAGCAGCCAATAGAACTCACGGGTAGTTTGAAAGAAGAGCGAACGCGCGATGGCGGTAGGCTATAGCAGTTATTTATTCAGACCCACAACCATTCAATCTTCATGAAGAGAAGTGAAAGCCTCCTGCATCTAATTCTTATCCTATATTATTCAAGGATGTCATTAGAATGATGATAAGGACAACAAACCGTATTTCATTTAACGGTTGAAAGCGAGGAAGGAATGAAGTAACAATAGAGAGGGGACGTGGTAACATTAGGGGAACTATTATGAAAGGTATAAAAGCGTCAGCCTACTAATTACACCAATAGGCCCTATTTATATTTCTAAATGAAAATCTAATTCACTAGCCTATACTTATAACTTTGTAGGCCGCATGTTCCCTCCCTACTTTATCATGGTTTGAAGGATGTGCATAATTCCAGTCCATATAATACAACACAGTACAGTAATACAGTTCACACTCAAAAAGATTAGCCTACTGGAGCTAGTTTCATTTATTTACCCAAGAGAGCATATAGCTAGCTACATCTATGGGCTTTTATGTTTTTCTGTATTGGATAACGGCACAATCATTTGGGCTTTTTTGGGCTCGGGCTCATTAAACGTCTAATGTATGGCTCATTAAATGTATTTAGTTTATGGCTCATCAGCCTCAGGTAGCATCAGACTTGAATTTTCGATCAAAGCTCTAATCAAATCCAGACACAGGCCTATTTATAGGCTTTATAATGCTAGTGTTATTAGTTCCATCACATCATGGGGCGGCAGGTAGCTTAGTGGTTAAGAGCGTTGTGCCAGTAACCGAAAAGTCGCTGGTTCTAATCCCCGAGCCGACAAGGTTAAATATCTGTCGATGTGCCCTTGAGCAAGGCACTCAACCCTAATTGTTCCTGTAAGTCGCTCTGGATAAGAGCGTCTGCTAAATGACTAAAAAATTTAAATGTAATTGACAACCAATGACAGCGCTAACTTTACCTGAACTTTCAGCCCCATCAGCCTGTGAAGGTCTGTCTGGCTCTGGTTCTGGACGGTTGCCGGTGTCTAAAACGTCTTTTTGGCTACTGGTCTCTGAAACATCTTTTACCGCTGTGCCAGGTGGTGGTGGTGCCGTGTCCCTGCCCTGCGTGGCCGACTCTTCAGTGTCCTCTTTCTTCATGATGAAATGCCTGCAACATATTATTCAAATGTTCATCGATCATATTATGTTTGTATAAGAAAATGTCAAACAGTGGCGTCTGTTACAGATCCGAATATTCAAATGTTCGCAAGCCATTATAACACGTTGCACCCGCGCTTGAGAAAAACAAGAAACGGAACTGCCAAACGTCAGTCACCGGTAATCACGTTTATACTAATGTGAAATGTATCTGAAATGGCGAACGACAGCTAACGTTAGCTAGTTATCCAGCATAGCAACGAAAAAATGTGGTTTGCTACAGCAACGAAGTTACATTTTCAACACGGCCAAAGTCTAGCTAGCTATATACTATAGAATAGTTGACAATTTTGTTTAAGTCATCAACTCACTAGCTTTGTCTTGCAAGTGAAACAAGACCCCTTCTATTAGCAAACAACTACATAGCTACTAGAAAGTGAAACTAGTTTAACATAAATGACAGTGCTGTTTAGAGGAATTAGCAAGCTATCTAATTTAGCTAGTTAGCATTTTGCTTTCTAGCTTGGCGCTACGCTAGGCAACAAACCAAAGAAACACGACACCTCATATCGCATAATCATTATTCATACTTGGAATAAGCTTTAGGTACTTTATTCGAAAATAAAGATGACAGTTTACCTTCTTGATCCAACTCAATAAATACACTTCTCTGTTGCCTGCTGCTTTTCCTCCTGCCAACCGACACAGGAAATACATAATGTACAACGGAAGTGCGTGGATAACAATTGCGGGAAAGTGGAATATGTCGTTCAAACGCACGACTCAGAACTACAAAAACGTTCATTCGCAGCTTCTATACTGAACAAAAATATAAACGCAACAATTTCAAAATGTTTACCGAGTTACAGTTCACATAAGGAAATCAGTCAATTTCAATAAGTTCATTAGGCCCTAATCTATGGATTTCACTTGACTGGGCAGGGGTGCAGCCATGGGTGGGCTTGAGAGGGCATAGGCCCACCCACTGAGGAGCCAGCCCAGCCAATCTGAATGAGTTTTTCCCCACAAAAGGGCTTTATTACAGACAGAAACACTCCTGTTTCATCAGCTGTCCGGGTGGCTAGTCTCAGACGATACCCCAGGTGAAGAAGCCGGATGTGGAGGTCCTGGGCTGGCGTGGTTACACGTGGCCAAAGGTTGTGAGGCCGGTTGGAAGTACTGCCAAACTCTCTAAAACAACATTGGAGGCGGCTTATGGTAGAGAAATGAACATTCAATTCTCTGGCAACAGCTCTGGTGGACATTCGTGCAGTCAGCATGCCAATTGCATGCTCCCTCAAAACTTGAGACATCTGTGGCATTGTGTTGTCACAAAACTGCACATTTTAGTGTCCTTTTATTGTCCCCAGTACAAGGGGCACCTGTGTAATGATCATGCTGTTTAATCAGCTTCTTGATATGCCACACCTGTCAGGTGGATGGATTTTCTTGGCAAAGGAGAAATGCTCACTAACAGGGATGTAAACAAATGTGTGCACATAATTTGAGAGAAATAAGCTTTTTGTGCGTATGGAACATTTCTGGGATCTTTTATTTCAGTTCATGAAACATGGGACCAACACTTTACATGTTGCGTTTATATTTTTGTACAGTATAGTTTATTCTTACACATGCGGCAGCAAAATGTATTGGTTTCTTTTTGTAATTCAAAAAACATGATCAAGCAATGGAAAACCAACAGCAGACAAAGGGTTGCAACATTTTTATATATATATTTTATATATACAGTGTCCACTGAACAACTTTTTCCATTTGTACACATTTCCAATATTTGTTAATGCATTTGTTTTGTTTCTGTAATCCTGTTTGTGTGGCATATTCAGTTGAAGCGTATCAGTATCTCCGTCACTCATTCATACCGTCGGTCAAGTCAAGTCACAGTATAAGATGGGTTAATAATAAAATATTTGTTTTGGAAATAAATACATTGCGAAAGAGAAATGAGGATCAGAGTATACATCAGGACTGGTCAGTTATGTCATATGAAAAATACTTTACAGACATTGTAGCATTGTAAACAATTGTAGCCTAGATAGCATTACTTATTTGACAAAACCCGAGCACTAAGGCGTGGCTTCGGAGACCATTAGTCGTCTCAGATATACACATTTACAGGATCTAGGACGGAAGACAAGGAAAGTCCAATTGAAATGTTATTTTTTATTCTTTTTCAAATCTATGCCTAGGGGTAGGGGTTTTTCCTGACCATAGGGCCTGACAGGGAAACACTATAGCAAATAATTAGAGCCTAGTATGCCCTCCCAAATGGCACCATATAGTGCACAATTTTTGACCACGGCCCATAGGTCACTGGTCAAAAGTAGAGCATTATAAATAGGGCCCTCAAACTCAACTCTGGACCCGAAGCCAGTTTCACTGCATTATTTCATTGTTCCCCTCTAATCAGGGACTGATTTAGACCTGGGACACCAAGATGGGTGATTCCCCTCTAACCAGGGACCGATTTAGTCCTGGGACACCAGGTGGGTGCAATTAATTATCAAGTAGAACAGAAAATACCTCTCCTGGTGATTTGGTCAGGAAAAACCTCCTGGCCCTTTACTATGCCATATGAAGCATTTCGGCACTTTGCAGAAGTCATTACACATGTGGATGATTCCTTCAGCTCTGTTAATTGCACTCTCAAAGAGGGGGGGTGGGGGGGAACCTGAATAAGAAGCCTGAATATGAAATGCTCTGTCCCAAATGCCACTATTCCCTATATAGTGTACTACTTTTGACCAGAGCCCCATGGACCCGTTCTAAAGTAGTGCACTAAATAGGGAATAGGGTGCACTTTGGGACGCAGTCTTAATCCCTGGGGATGGCTGACTTTTAGAGAATATTTATTGCAGGTCTGGTTGGTAGGTTGTTCATCCTCAGCCAATGATGTAGCTTCCGATCTCAAGAAAACCGCTTCTGATTCGTTGTGCTAAATCAAGAGATAGCTGAAAGAAGTCTCTGAACAAGTGATTGGTTGTTTGGTTGATTGACTGGGTCTGGACAGCCAATGATAATGATTTACCCTCCATATCCAAGTCAATGTAACAGCAAAGCACCTCAAAAAGTCAAGAAAAAATAATGTAAAAACAAAAACAAAAAAATGAGTCGTCTCCATTTTGAATTAGCGGTTAGTTGTCCGTGAGAAGATGGGTTAGACTCTGTGCAAACATGGAAGTTTAGGTTGAGAAGACCGTTCGGCAGGGTTTGGAACGTTAAGATGGCATATTTCTATATAGAACAAACATGCCTCTAACATGTAGAATAATGAATCACGTCGGCTCTATTTGTGGCATTTCTATCTTCAACATTTGGCTACTGAACGTTGGCCCTGTATTGGCCTGATATAACTGACCTCAACCTGGGCTGGGAGCTTTTCCAGACCATGTGACCTGACTAGGGGGAAAACTCCGGGCCCTAATGTGCAGTGCAGTCTGTCTCAGCCTAAAATTACACCTTTTCGAAATGAAACCCATATTTGGGCTGGCGGTCCTACAGTTGCATCAACGTGAGGGTCTGCACAGGGAAAACAATGCATTAAACTGTAAGAAAATACCATCATTATTTAGTTAGATCAGTACGATAGAATAAATTAAGTCATTTTTTTTGCCAATTAAAATGATTCCTCTGTTCTGACCCGATACCAACAGTTTTGGTGCAAAAGCAGTAAAGCCTGCCAGTTGTTTAGAGAAATCACGGCGAGAGATAAGATAAGGAAAATACAGCAGCAGTATTTTTTTGCACTACATACGTGCACATTCAAGGACAAAAGGAGGAAGAAAAATGTCATATCAATCAATAGGTCAAAAGACATATATAATCAACCTCAAGTCTTTAGTTGGTCAGGATTGGCACTTTAGTGAATAGGAGTGCATTTTCATTTTTCACAATTATAAATATATATTTTATTTTTGTGTTTGATCCAATGATTTTTTTTATTTATATCTTACTATTCTGGTAGTCTCTGTTGATAGACTGCACACAAAAGTAGACTGAAAAACCAAGAACCAAAGAAGACTACTTTATATAAATGCCTCTTCACATGTTAGTTATATAGAGAAAGTTATTTAGCTCATTTTTCATACTTTCCTAGATTTATTTAGTCTCAAATGTCTGTTTGAAGCTCACTTGTTCTGTGGACAACCATTTCCCTTTAGAGAACCAAGGTGCATATACTCCTAAAATAGCCTATAGTCTGTGACCATTACTAGCTGCTCAATGTCAGATCAATGACAAGCTTAGTCTCTTACTAATTTGAATACATTTTGCATGTCAACCAAAGCACAACGTGTCCAAATCCATCGCAGCCCATGAATCATCATTGCAGAGATGTGAACATATAATAAAGGTAAGACATTGCATCAAGTCATGGCTCTCAACCTCAACAGGATCAACCTACCGAGACATCACGTCAGGTTGGACAATACAACCATAGGGGATGACTTGCTTATATAAACATGTGCAATGACAAGGGTCCTCTCATAGCTAGCATATCAAGTACCCCCCCCCCCCAAAAAAAAGAGGAAATCCTGCTGCGGTACAGATGCTTCAGACTTTGATAAAGTTTAAAATAAAACATATTTTAACCCATCTTCCACATCCACTTCCAATTCAGATTTTTGCTACCAAACAATCTCAAAAATCCAACTATTCTGATGTTGTTTAGCTCGACCCACCAGGGGAAATGGTGGATCCACAGAACAAGCTGCTACCAGCCTCCGATGGGACCATAATACATTGTACATACGTCACTTCCTCACACAGCGGCGGTCAGTCAAGCGGTCACACTACCAGACTTTTGAGCCATAGGCTCCACTCAACCTATAGACACTGATCTGAGTTCAGCTTTAATCCCCCCCCCACACACACATTCATATTTAAGGTTACGATTAAGGGAGGGTCAGCTGATTCTAGATCTGTGTCTAAGGGCATAACATCAAACCATCTTCAGTCATGTAGCGTAGATGAGAAATTAGACTTCCATAATATCAGGAAGTACACCACGCACTTCCTCAAGAAAATAACTAATGTCACCGTATCTCTAATATTCTTTAAGAGATATGAAAGGATGCTGTGAATGTGATGTTTCACTTAATAGAAAAGGAAAAAAACATGAATAATCCTTTGTGTCATACCTTCCTTCTTCCGTATTAAATCTTATCAAAGAGCATTGCATTGTGGGTGGGTGCATTCTTTCATTAAAAAAATTATCTAATTGCATAACCTCAAAAGTGCCGAAAAGGAAGTGGCATAAACGATGCAAGAAAACCTTGAATGAACATACTGCATTCAAAACCCAACCTGTAGCAATTATAGCACAGAAAGAAAAAGGTGGATTATGGAAGTTGTTGCTCCTTGTTGTGTAGCACTCATCGGTGTGTACTGTCTGCTGGTGTTGTATGTGTGTGTGTGTGCATGAAGTATGTGTGCAAATACATTTTACTGGAAGTTCTGCGGTTAGGTTCGTCACGGTCTAAATTAAAAGACGTATCCCTTGCCAAACCCTGGTTGTCGTTAGATCTATGTCTGATCTAGGGCCTTTCCTTCTGTCCAGAGGCTCCCTAGGTGGCTCCTGTCAAAACCACTGCACTAAGGGGAATACAGTGCAATTTAAAATGCATCCTATGAGAAGAATATAGGGGAGAGAATAATACATATCAATACCCAGTACATATCACCATCACAATGATACCCAGTACATATCACCATCACAATGATACCCAGTACATATCACCATCACAATGATACCCAGTACATATCACCATCACAATGATACCCAGTACATATCACCATCACAATGATACCCAGTACATATCACCATCACAATGATACCCAGTACATATCACCATCACAATGATACCCAGTACATATCACCATCACAATGATACCCAGTACATATCACCATCACAATGATACCCAGTACATATCACCATCACAGTAATACCAAGTGCATAACACCATCACAATGATACCCAGTACATATCACCATCACAATGATACCCAGTGCATATCACCATCACAGTAATACCTAGTACATATCACCATCACAATGATACCCAGTACATATCACCATCACAATGATACCCAGTACATATCACCATCACAATGATACCCAGTACATATCACCATCACAGTAATACCCAGTGCATATCACCATCACAATGATACCCAGTACATATCACCATCACAATGATACCCAGTGCATATCACCATCACAATGATACCTAGTACATATCACCATCACAATGATACCCAGTACATATCACCATCACAATGATACCCAGTAGATATCACCATCACAATGATACCCAGTACATATCACCATCACAATGATACCCAGTACATATCACCATCACAATGATACCCAGTACATATCACCATCACAATGATACCCAGTACATATCACCATCACAATGATACCCAGTACATATCACCATCACAATGATACCCAGTACATATCACCATCACAATGATACCCAGTACATATCACCATCACAATGATACCCAGTACATATCACCATCACAATGATACCCAGTACATATCACCATCACAATGATACCTAGGACTTATCACCATCACAGTAATACCTAGTACTTATCACCAAATGACGGTACATTTCCCCAAATTTAAAGAAATCCTGGTTGGAGGATTATGGATGTCCTGTTCATTTCCACCTGATTCCTGGGATTTTTTTAGCCAGGATTTGTGGAAAACCTGGGAATTTTGGGAAAGGTACCGGATCTTTGCGACCCTACAACACGGTGATGTAGAATGCAACAACAACTGATATCAGATCTAACCTACACACAACCTAACCTAACCTCCACACAACCACCACACTATTACCCCACCACACTATTACCCCACCACTAACTAGAGAATACCATCTAATATGTGATAAACAACTCTGCCCCCTGCACTTACTCTTCTCAATGGGACATTAAGGAAAACTGACATATATTCAAATATATTGTTAGATTTTCTAAGACCTAAATTATGGCACTTTCTCTCTCCCCCTCCCTCCCCTCCTCTCCCCCCTCTCTCTCTCTCTCTCTCTCTCTCCCCCCTCCTCTTTCTCTTCATCCATCCCTCTTTCAACCATATTACCAGGTGTATTACCAGGTGTACTACCAGGTGTTTGGCAAAGGGATACTTTGTGACAGTAGGTAAGGCAATAGAAACACCATGCAAACCCTACCACAGACACATTGGGGGGCAGCAACACCACATCACATCCCAGGGCCTACTACAACTCAGCCAGCACCAATATATCTATTTACACCGGGGGCCAAGTCCCAAATGGCACCCTATCCCCTACACATTACACAACTTTTGAACAGGGCCCGTAGGGCTTTGGTCAAAGATACTGCACCATATAGGGAATAGGGTGCCATTTGGGACGCATTCCGGGCTTCAATGGAACAGAGAAATCCAAAAGGAAAAACTAAAAAGACCAAATCCTAACCGGACATTCAAGTGAGTAACTTGAATGTTTTTTTTTCATAAATCTGATGTCGACATCTGATTTAGGTTTGACTGAGTCACGCGTGTTTTTCTCAAGTAAGGATTCATCCCTAATCCCTGTATGAAGAGCAACAATCCCTTGAAAGCCAAATCAAGATCTGACAGTGTTTGTCTGTCTGTATTTATATATAAAAATAAGCTTGGTTTGGATAATGACATATTCTCGTGCTGTAGCTAGCGTAGGCCCCTGCCCCTTGCCGCCCCCCCAGCGGTGTGCTGTTTTTAATAGTTAGAATCACTTCATAATTCAAATGTATCGTTATTAAGAACACGGCACACAACAAACATTATATCGCTAGCTATATCAAGCTAGTAACCTAGGTAACATTATATATTTCAATAGGGTTCAATATCTACCCCCCCCCAACCAAGGCCCACACCTAAACTCCCTTCCCCTCGCCACCCTCCCTTAGCCCAGACGTTTACCTGATTTTACGATTCAGACCCCAACATGCTCCTCCACAAGCACAAAATTAAAAATAGCTAAAAGTTAAACAAAAGATAAATACATTGTAGAGAAAGGACTCTAGAAGGGGAGAACCTTGGCTTTACACTCCAAACCATAGTTCTAGAATTCCTAAGAATCCCCAGAATTGCTTAGTGGAACCCTGTATGTCCGATAAAGACAGAAACCAATGTGAATGAGGGTTTGGCCTCTGAGTTGAGAATACAGCCGGATTGATTTATCGTTAACAGTAAAGAGACCATTCTTCTGTCTTGGGACACTTTAGTCTTTAGGTGGTACACTGAGATACAGGTACGTTTTAGAACAGGCCAGAGGGAAAAGCAGGGCTGACGAAAGCTAAAACGAGGGGAAACTGATAAATAAGGACGAGGAAGACAATTGTCGTAAAAGAAAAGGGTAAAAATTAAATAACACTCCTCCCACTGGTCATGTTTGACCTATTAAACCCCCACATCCCGAAAGAGGACATCCCTATGGGCAGACAGGAAGCACAAAAAAACAAACCAAATCAAACCACCGCTACGGTCAGAAGAATCAGAGTATCAACAGTACTGGTGGTGTAGCTCTCATTGAATTTGTGTTTTTCAAACCTGGACCTGGTGTGAGATCACTGATCAGGAAGAGGTTTATTTTTATCATCAGGTCAGGTGGGTTGAGTTCAGCTCTCCTTTTGGCTCCTCAGCCGAGACGTGGCGTTCCGTTAGAAGTGTCTGATCTGTTAGCGTAGGTAAAGCCAGCTCAAAGATTGGGTATATAGGTTGGATAAAGAGTTACAGCTGTAAGCCTTCCATGGGATAGGAGGTAGAGGACAACGTTCCACCTTCCATGGGGGTTGGGGGATAGGAGGTGGAGGACAACGTTACACCTTCCATGGGGGTTGGGGGATAGGAGGTGGAGGACAACGTTACACCTTCCATGGGGGTTGGGGGATAGGAGGTAGAGGACAACGTTACACCTTCCATGGGGGTTGGGGGATAGGAGGTGGAGGACAACGTTACACCTTCCATGGGGGTTGGGGGATAGGAGGTGGATAAGGTTATCGCTGGGAAGGCTTCCATGGGGTTTGGGGAATAGTGGTGGGATATGGGTTGGATGATTGTTGATCATGGAAGGTCACAGGGAGAGAGGGGGGAGCACAGTGTGTAGCTGGAAACCCTTCATCTGTGGGGGCTAAAACTAGCCCTCGGCCTCAGGCTGGGTATTGAGGATGGAGTGATGGTTGGACATGGAGGGTAGAGGGAACCTATTATACCCCAAAGTCCTCCATGGGTAGAGGATATGGGGGTAGATGTTCTATCTGAAAGTCCTCCATGGGTAGAGGATATGGGGGTAGATGTTCTACCTGAAAGTCCTCCATTGGTAGAGGATATGGGGGTAGATGTTCTATCTGAAAGTCCTCCATGGGTAGAGGATATGGGGGTAGATGTTCTATCTATCTGAAAGTCCTCCATGGGTAGAGGATATGGGGGTAGATGTTCTATCTGAAAGTCCTCCATGGGTAGAGGATATGGGGGTAGATGTTCTACCTGAAAGTCCTCCATGGGTAGAGGATATGGGGGTAGATGTTCTATCTGAAAGTCCTCCATGGGTAGAGGATATGGGGGTAGATGTTCTATCTATCTGAAGGTCCTCCATGGGTAGAGGATATGGGGGTAGATGTTCTATCTGAAAGTCCTCCATGGGTAGAGGATATGGGGGTAGATGTTCTATCTATCTGAAGGTCCTCCATGGGTAGAGGATATGGGGGTAGATGTTCTATCTGAAAGTCCTCCATGGGTAGAGGATATGGGAGTAGATGTTCTATCTATCTGAAGGTCCTCCATGGGTAGAGGATATGGGGTTAGATGTTCTATCTGAAAGTCCTCCATGGGTAGAGGATATGGGGGTAGATGTTATATCTATCTGAAGGTCCTCCGTGGGTAGAGGATATGGGGGTAGATGTTCTATCTATCTGAAGGTCCTCCATGGGTCTGAGTGACGGTTGGTTAAGATTAACCAGATGAGAACCAGAGGGCAGGGAGGGCGTTATAGCTGAAAGCCCTCCATGGGTGCCTCCTGCTGGGGGAAGAGGAACTGCTGGTTGGCCTGGTCCACCTGAGGAGCCAGGCTCTGGTCCTCATCCTCCACTCCAAAGTAGTGCTCTATCAGGTCAAAGGCCTTCTGGTAGATCTCTTGGTTCTCATGGCTCTGAAGGAACTCTATCTTGTCCAGACCTGGAGATGGGGAGGAGGAGAAGGGGAAAGGTCAACATGATTTATTCATACACATGGCAGATTTATGTAAGTGTATGTATACGGAAGTGTGTGTGTCTGTACTGTATGAATGTGTGTGTCTGCGCGCATGTGTCTATTCTAAATGAACGTGTTTGCATATACAGTGCATTCAGAAAGTATTCAGACCCCTTGACCTTTTCAACATTTTGTTAAGTTACAGCCTTATTCTAAAATTGATAATTATTTTTTTTATTCTCAACCATCTTCACACAATAATGACAAGGCTAAAAACAGGTGTAGACATTTTTGCACGTAAGTATTCAGACCCTTTGCTATGAGACTCGAAATTGAGCTCAGGTACATCCTGTTTCCATTGATCGTCCTTGAGATGTTTCTACAACTTGATTGGAGTCCACCTGTGGTAAATTCAATTGTTTGGACATGATTTGGAAGGACACACCTATCTATATAAGGTCCCACAGTTGACAGTGCATGTCAGAGAAAAAACCAAGCCATGAGGTCGAAGGAATTGTCCGTAGAGCGCCGAGACAGGATTGTGTCGAGGCACAGATCTGGGGAAGGGTACCAAAACATTTCTGCAGCATTGAAGGTCCTCAAGAACACAGTGGCCTCCATTATTCTTAAATGGAAGAAGTTTGGAACCACCAAGACTCTTCCTAGAGCAGGCCGCCCGGCCAAACTGAGCAATCGGGGGAGAAGGGCCTTGGTCACTCTGACAGAGCTCCAGAGTTCCTCTGTGGAGATGGGAGAACCTTCTAGAAGGACAACCATCTCTGCAGCACTACACCAATCAGGCCTTTATGATAGAGCTGCCATACGGAATCCACTCCTCAGTAAAAAGGCACATGACAGCCAGCTTGGAGTTTGCCAAAAGGCACCAAAATGACTCTCAAACCATGAGAAACAAGATTCTCTGGTCTGATGAAACCAATATTTAACTATTCGGCCTGAATGCCAAGCGTCACACGTCTGGAGGAAACCTGGCACCATCCCTACGGTGAAGCATGGTGGTGGCAGCATCATGCTGTGGGGATGTTTTCAGCGTCAGGGACTGGGAGACTAGTCAGGATCGAGGGAAAGATGAACGGAGCAAACCTGCTCCAGAGCACTCAGGACCTCAGACTGGGGCGAAGGTTCACCTTCCAACAGGACAACAACCCTAAGCACACAGCCAAGACAACGCAGGAGTGGCTTCGGGACAATTCTCTGAATGTCCTTGAGTGGCCCAGCCAGAGCCCGGACTTGAACACGATCGAACATCTCTGGAAAGACCTGAAAATAACTGTGGAGCGACGCTCCCCATCCAACCTGACAGAGTTTCAGAGGATCTGCAGAGAAGAATGGTAGAAACTCCCCAAATACAGGTGTGCCAAGCTTGTAGCGTCATACCCAAGAAGACTAGGGGCTGTATTTACTGCCAAAGGTGCTTCATCAAAGTACTGAGTAAAGGGTCTGAGAACACTTATGTAAATGTAATATTTCAGTAATTCTTTTTTTACACATTGGCAAAAATGTCTAAAAAACTGTTGTTGCTTTGTCATTATGGGGTATTGTGTGTAGATTGATAAGGGGGAGAAAAAAAACAATTTAAACAATTTTAGAATAAGGCTGTAACGTAACAAAATGTGGAAAAAGTCAAGGGGTCTGAATACTTCCTGAATGAACTGAGGCCTCCTCTATGAGAGAGCAGTAGGGATTGATGTTTCTATATACGTACCATAGGCCTCCTCTATGAGAGAGCAGTAGGGATTGATGCCGGTACCGTTGGGTCCTGCATCCTGCTTGGCCTCTTGGTCTCCCAGTCTCAGAATGTTCTCCAGACCGTTCAGGGCCACCTGCACTATCTTACTGTCCATCACTGTCAACAGGTCACACAGAGGCTTGATACAGCCCAGGTTCACCAGGTACCTAGAGAGAACATAGAGAGAACAGACAGAGAGAGAGAGAGACAGAGACAGAGACAGAGACAGAGACAGAGACAGAGACAGAGACAGAGACAGAGACAGAGAGAGAAGGAGGAGGCAAGGGAGAGAGAGAGAGAGAGAGAGAGAGAGAGAGAGAGAGAGAGAGAGAGAGAGAGAAATATCCTAGATGATAAATTCAGAATGTGTTTGGTACAATCCAGACGCTTGCCAAATGCAGCGGCCCTGAGACAGGAGTGTTAGTGTCTCGTGACATTCCACTGACGGAGGGAAAAAGAACTGCAAAGAAATTTAAATATAGGCCTCAGACACACACGTTCACCAAGTATAGCTCCTGTCTGATATCACCGTGACAACGCGGGTATTTACGGATGCAAACCGTGGAAAAACAGCTAAGCCTGGAATCTCAGACCACACGAGGAGGAAGTGAGGAAAACTTACACCAATCCACCTCTCCTTGACCCCTCCATCTTTCCTATACTGAGCTGTGTTCGAATACTCATACTAACTGCACTAACCGTACTATTTGTGACATAAATGTAATATGTAGTATGCTTATTGGTCATAGTATGGATATAGTTAGTATGCCAAAAGTTCCCAGATGTTGTACTAAATTCGCCAAAATACGAAGTGTACAAGCAGTGGACACTATTTCTGTGCTTTTAGGGCCCATAATGCAATTCTTCAGTAAATGGGCGTGGCTTCACAACATTTTCAGATTTGAAGAAAATGGTGGAAAATATGCCGCCGAGGTCCGACAAGAGCAGATACAAATTCATTGCTTTAACTAATTATGACAAATGTTAAGAAAATGTTGAGCAATGTAATAAAGTAATGACTTTTCAAATAAGTTAAGTTACACGTTATGTTGGCTGACAATTTGTTAGCTACGCTATCCTTACGAACCGCATAGCATTACAGTATGTACCGGTATGTTAGCTAGTTACCGTCCTAACGTTAGTTGGCTACTAATACATCGAACTTGCCAGGAAGTATATTAACTATATGCTATCGAACTAACTACCCAACATTTATTGATTTGATTATTCACGTCATTCTTAGCTAAGTCGTATAGTCGTTGTGAGTTCTCAATGGACATGGTTAATTATGGGTATCTACTTCGATTTCAGAGCACTCGTCTGAGTGTGCCAGAGCACAGAATAACTGATGAATTTACGAACGCTCAACACCCGTTGAATATGTCCGGTGTCAGTAAACGTTGGCAAAAACAAGCGTAATTAAATTGTTGCCAGCAGCACAGTTACAGTCAACAACGCTCTGGATAACATGAAAAGAGCCTAATCAGCTCTGCTAGGGTGAGTAAAATGGTCAGTGAGGTGTTCTCTCATTTGTGGCTGGAAGTAGCTAGCAAGCTAGCCAACGTTAGCCAGTTAGCTTGGGCGCTTGACCGCCGTTGTGAGGTCAGAACGCTCGTATCAACCCTACTCCTCAGCGAACAGACAATCTGACAACGCTCTGAATTTACGCACTCTGGCACTCCAGATTGAATTTACGAACACACCCGAAATCGTAAAACGTCTAGCTAGTCATTTGTTATGCTAACAAGCTAGCAAGAGGTTGCATAGCAACAGCATCAACTTCCGGTAGACAGGCGAAGCGCTAGTACGCTCAACTGAAAGGATACCGTTAGTTTACAGTATAGTAAAATAAACTAATAGTATATAGTATATACTCATTAAGTATGTCGTATACAGTATATGTTAGTATGGGTATTCGAACACAGCTATGGACTAGGGTTCTTGACCCCTCCCTCTTTCCTATTTCTGACATGGACCAAGGATCTTTACACTTCCCACTCTTTCCTATACTGACATGGACCAAGGATCTTTACACTTCCCATGGTCAATCTCTGATCTGAAAGGACTATAGGTGAAAGCAATAACAGATCAATACCAATACAACAACCCCAGACACCTCTTTCCTGGTTCTACCCTGCAGTACTAAAGGGCAACAGAGCTAGGCCTACACTATCAATAATCTAACTATACCAGCTGTCCTGGTGAGGTGGGTCATATCTAATCTGTCCTGGTGGAGGTGGGTCATATCTAGTCTGTCCTGGTGAGGTGGGTCATATCT
This sequence comes from Coregonus clupeaformis, assembly GCF_020615455.1. NCBI lineage: Eukaryota > Metazoa > Chordata > Actinopteri > Salmoniformes > Salmonidae > Coregonus > Coregonus clupeaformis. Next base: position 64,436,329 of record NC_059208.1, on the reverse strand, counting down.
AATCTGTCCTGGTGAGGTGGGTCATATCTAATCTGTCCTGGAGAGGTGGGTCATATCTAATCTGTCCTGGTGAGGTGGGTCATATCTAATCTGTCCTGGTGGAGGTGGGTCATATCTAGTCTGTCCTGGTGAGGTGGGTCATATCTAATCTGTCCTGGTGAGGTGGGTCATATCTAATCTGTCCTGGTGAGGTGGGTCATATCTAATCTGTCCTGGTGAGGTGGGTCATATCTAATCTGTCCTGGTGAGGTGGGTCATATCTAATCTGTCCTGGTGGAGGTGGGTCATATCTAATCTGTCCTGGTGGAGGTGGGTCATATCTAATCTGTCCTGGTGAGGTGGGTCATATCTAATCTGTCCTGGTGAGGTGGGTCATATCTAATCTGTCCTGGTGAGGTGGGTCATATCTAATCTGTCCTGGTGAGGTGGGTCATATCTAATCTGTCCTGGTGAGGTGGGTCATATCTAGTCTGTCCTGGTGAGGTGGGTCATATCTAATCTGTCCTGGTGAGGTGGGTCATATCTAATCTGTCCTGGTGAGGTGGGTCATATCTAATCTGTCCTGGTGAGGTGGGTCATATCTAATCTGTCCTGGTGAGGTGGGTCATATCTAATCTGTCCTGGTGAGGTGGGTCATATCTAATCTGTCCTGGTGATGTGGGTCATATCTAATCTGTCCTGGTGAGGTGGGTCATATCTAATCTGTCCTGGTGAGGTGGGTCATATCTAATCTGTCCTGGTGAGGTGGGTCATATCTAGTCTGTCCTGGTGAGGTGGGTCATATCTAATCTGTCCTGGTGAGGTGGGTCATATCTAATCTGTCCTGGTGAGGTGGATCATATCTAATCTGTCCTGGTGAGGTGGGTCATATCTAATCTGTCCTGGTGAGGTGGGTCATATCTAATCTGTCCTGGTGAGGTGGGTCATATCTAATCTGTCCTGGTGAGGTGGATCATATCTAATCTGTCCTGGTGAGGTGGGTCATATCTAATCTGTCCTGGTGAGGTGGATCATATCTAATCTGTCCTGGTGAGGTGGGTCATATCTAATCTGTCCTGGTGAGGTGGATCATATCTAATCTGTCCTGGTGAGGTGGATCATATCTAATCTGTCCTGGTGAGGTGGGTCATATCTAATCTGTCCTGGTGAGGTGGGTCATATCTAATCTGTCCTGGAGAGGTGGGTCATATCTAATCTGTCCTGGTGAGGTGGATCATATCTAATCTGTCCTGGAGAGGTGGGTCATATCTAATCTGTCCTGGTGAGGTGGATCATATCTAATCTGTCCTGGAGAGGTGGGTCATATCTAATCTGTCCTGGTGAGGTGGATCATATCTAATCTGTCCTGGAGAGGTGGGTCATATCTAATCTGTCCTGGTGGAGGTGGGTCATATCTAATCTGTCCTGGTGAGGTGGGTCATATCTAATCTGTCCTGGTGAGGTGGGTCATATCTAATCTGTCCTGGTGAGGTGGGTCATATCTAATCTGTCCTGGAGAGGTGGGTCATATCTAATCTGTCCTGGTGAGGTGGGTCATATCTAGTCTGTCCTGGTGAGGTGGGTCATATCTAATCTGTCCTGGTGAGGTGGGTCATATCTAATCTGTCCTGGAGAGGTGGGTCATATCTAATCTGTCCTGGTGAGGTGGATCATATCTAATCTGTCCTGGAGAGGTGGGTCATATCTAATCTGTCCTGGTGAGGTGGATCATATCTAATCTGTCCTGGAGAGGTGGGTCATATCTAATCTGTCCTGGTGGAGGTGGGTCATATCTAATCTGTCCTGGTGAGGTGGGTCATATCTAATCTGTCCTGGTGAGGTGGGTCATATCTAATCTGTCCTGGTGAGGTGGGTCATATCTAATCTGTCCTGGAGAGGTGGGTCATATCTAATCTGTCCTGGTGAGGTGGGTCATATCTAGTCTGTCCTGGTGAGGTGGGTCATATCTAATCTGTCCTGGTGAGGTGGGTCATATCTAATCTGTCCTGGTGAGGTGGGTCATATCTAGTCTGTCCTGGTGAGGTGGGTCATATCTAATCTGTCCTGGTGAGGTGGGTCATATCTAATCTGTCCTGGTGAGGTGGGTCATATCTAATCTGTCCTGGAGAGGTGGGTCATATCTAATCTGTCCTGGTGAGGTGGGTCATATCTAATCTGTCCTGGAGAGGTGGGTCATATCTAATCTGTCCTGGTGAGGTGGGTCATATCTAATCTGTCCTGGTGAGGTGGGTCATATCTAATCTGTCCTGGTGAGGTGGGTCATATCTAATCTGTCCTGGTGAGGTGGGTCATATCTAATCTGTCCTGGTGAGGTGGGTCATATCTAATCTGTCCTGGTGAGGTGGATCATATCTAATCTGTCCTGGTGAGGTGGGTCATATCTAATCTGTCCTGGTGAGGTGGGTCATATCTAATCTGTCCTGGAGAGGTGGGTCATATCTAATCTGTCCTGGTGAGGTGGATCATATCTAATCTGTCCTGGTGAGGTGGGTCATATCTAGTCTGTCCTGGTGAGGTGGGTCATATCTAATCTGTCCTGGTGAGGTGGGTCATATCTAATCTGTCCTGGTGAGGTGGATCATATCTAATCTGTCCTGGTGAGGTGGGTCATATCTAATCTGTCCTGGTGAGGTGGGTCATATCTAATCTGTCCTGGTGAGGTGGGTCATATCTAATCTGTCCTGGTGAGGTGGATCATATCTAATCTGTCCTGGTGAGGTGGGTCATATCTAATCTGTCCTGGTGAGGTGGATCATATCTAATCTGTCCTGGTGAGGTGGGTCATATCTAATCTGTCCTGGTGAGGTGGATCATATCTAATCTGTCCTGGTGAGGTGGATCATATCTAATCTGTCCTGGTGAGGTGGGTCATATCTAATCTGTCCTGGTGAGGTGGGTCATATCTAATCTGTCCTGGAGAGGTGGGTCATATCTAATCTGTCCTGGTGAGGTGGATCATATCTAATCTGTCCTGGAGAGGTGGGTCATATCTAATCTGTCCTGGTGAGGTGGATCATATCTAATCTGTCCTGGAGAGGTGGGTCATATCTAATCTGTCCTGGTGAGGTGGATCATATCTAATCTGTCCTGGAGAGGTGGGTCATATCTAATCTGTCCTGGTGGAGGTGGGTCATATCTAATCTGTCCTGGTGAGGTGGGTCATATCTAATCTGTCCTGGTGAGGTGGGTCATATCTAATCTGTCCTGGGTGAGGTGGGTCATATCTAATCTGTCCTGGTGAGGTGGGTCATATCTAATCTGTCCTGGTGAGGTGGGTCATATCTAATCTGTCCTGGTGAGGTGGGTCATATCTAATCTGTCCTGGAGAGGTGGGTCATATCTAATCTGTCCTGGTGAGGTGGATCATATCTAATCTGTCCTGGAGAGGTGGGTCATATCTAATCTGTCCTGGTGAGGTGGATCATATCTAATCTGTCCTGGAGAGGTGGGTCATATCTAATCTGTCCTGGTGAGGTGGGTCATATCTAATCTGTCCTGGTGAGGTGGGTCATATCTAATCTGTCCTGGTGAGGTGGGTCATATCTAATCTGTCCTGGTGAGGTGGGTCATATCTAATCTGTCCTGGAGAGGTGGGTCATATCTAATCTGTCCTGGTGAGGTGGGTCATATCTAGTCTGTCCTGGTGAGGTGGGTCATATCTAATCTGTCCTGGTGAGGTGGGTCATATCTAATCTGTCCTGGTGAGGTGGGTCATATCTAGTCTGTCCTGGTGAGGTGGGTCATATCTAATCTGTCCTGGTGAGGTGGGTCATATCTAATCTGTCCTGGTGAGGTGGGTCATATCTAATCTGTCCTGGAGAGGTGGGTCATATCTAATCTGTCCTGGTGAGGTGGGTCATATCTAATCTGTCCTGGAGAGGTGGGTCATATCTAATCTGTCCTGGTGAGGTGGGTCATATCTAATCTGTCCTGGTGAGGTGGGTCATATCTAATCTGTCCTGGTGAGGTGGGTCATATCTAATCTGTCCTGGTGAGGTGGGTCATATCTAATCTGTCCTGGTGAGGTGGGTCATATCTAATCTGTCCTGGTGAGGTGGATCATATCTAATCTGTCCTGGTGAGGTGGGTCATATCTAATCTGTCCTGGTGAGGTGGGTCATATCTAATCTGTCCTGGAGAGGTGGGTCATATCTAATCTGTCCTGGTGAGGTGGATCATATCTAATCTGTCCTGGAGAGGTGGGTCATATCTAATCTGTCCTGGTGAGGTGGATCATATCTAATCTGTCCTGGTGAGGTGGGTCATATCTAATCTGTCCTGGTGAGGTGGATCATATCTAATCTGTCCTGGTGAGGTGGGTCATATCTAATCTGTCCTGGTGAGGTGGATCATATCTAATCTGTCCTGGTGAGGTGGATCATATCTAATCTGTCCTGGTGAGGTGGGTCATATCTAATCTGTCTTGGTGAGGTGGGTCATATCTAATCTGTCCTGGAGAGGTGGGTCATATCTAATCTGTCCTGGTGAGGTGGATCATATCTAATCTGTCCTGGAGAGGTGGGTCATATCTAATCTGTCCTGGTGAGGTGGATCATATCTAATCTGTCCTGGAGAGGTGGGTCATATCTAATCTGTCCTGGTGAGGTGGATAATATCTAATCTGTCCTGGAGAGGTGGGTCATATCTAATCTGTCCTGGTGGAGGTGGGTCATATCTAATCTGTCCTGGTGAGGTGGGTCATATCTAATCTGTCCTGGTGAGGTGGGTCATATCTAATCTGTCCTGGTGAGGTGGGTCATATCTAATCTGTCCTGGAGAGGTGGGTCATATCTAATCTGTCCTGGTGAGGTGGGTCATATCTAGTCTGTCCTGGTGAGGTGGGTCATATCTAATCTGTCCTGGTGAGGTGGGTCATATCTAATCTGTCCTGGAGAGGTGGGGTCATATCTAATCTGTCCTGGTGAGGTGGATCATATCTAATCTGTCCTGGAGAGGTGGGTCATATCTAATCTGTCCTGGTGAGGTGGATCATATCTAATCTGTCCTGGAGAGGTGGGTCATATCTAATCTGTCCTGGTGGAGGTGGGTCATATCTAATCTGTCCTGGTGAGGTGGGTCATATCTAATCTGTCCTGGTGAGGTGGGTCATATCTAATCTGTCCTGGTGAGGTGGGTCATATCTAATCTGTCCTGGAGAGGTGGGTCATATCTAATCTGTCCTGGTGAGGTGGGTCATATCTAGTCTGTCCTGGTGAGGTGGGTCATATCTAATCTGTCCTGGTGAGGTGGGTCATATCTAATCTGTCCTGGTGAGGTGGGTCATATCTAGTCTGTCCTGGTGAGGTGGGTCATATCTAATCTGTCCTGGTGAGGTGGGTCATATCTAATCTGTCCTGGTGAGGTGGGTCATATCTAATCTGTCCTGGAGAGGTGGGTCATATCTAATCTGTCCTGGTGAGGTGGGTCATATCTAATCTGTCCTGGAGAGGTGGGTCATATCTAATCTGTCCTGGTGAGGTGGGTCATATCTAATCTGTCCTGGTGAGGTGGGTCATATCTAATCTGTCCTGGTGAGGTGGGTCATATCTAATCTGTCCTGGTGAGGTGGGTGTTTCTTTATACCTGATCTGTTCAGGCATTCCTCCGGAGGTGGCGTTAGTGATGGCCCAGGCTGCTTCCTTCCTGGTTCTAAACTCTGCCTTCTGCAGGATGTCGATCAGCACAGGGAAGATGTTGGCATCGATCACCGTCTAGTAGAGGAGAGGAGGAATGAGAGAGGAGGAGAGGAAGAACATAGAAAAGTATGAGTAGTTAGATAGAAAGATGACAGCTAACTAACTAAACTAAACTAGAGAGCGGCACAAACCTGATTTCCTTTATTCAAACTAAAGACTAAGAGAATACCTAATACCTAGGTCTTGGAAGATTTCTTTGGATCTGTATAGTGTCTGAACTGTACCAGTCTGTGTTATGCATCTGTAACTGTGGAGTACGGTGGCTGTATGTGGACACCTGCTCGTTGGACATCTGTACAACGTGTCGTAGCTAGCTAGCTAACGTGCGTCTCTGAGAGTGTAATATTCTACAACCATGCTGCTACAGTAGGAATACAGACAGTACACAGTGATTTACCATGAATGTCTAATAGCGTTTACGTCATTCTCTTACAAAAGTACCTCTTGGTGGCGTAAAAAATTATTTTTGGAGTTTGTTCTACATTGGGAGAAGCTAGGCAGAGGACACCGAATCCCCTTGCCTGTGTGTGTTGTGGCAATTTATCCCCCACATAAGCAGTGGTGGAAACAGTACTCAATTACATACAAGTAAAAGATACGCTACATGGCCAAAGGTATGTGGACACCTGCTCATCGAACATCTCATTCTAAAATCATGGGCATTAATATGGAGTTGGTCCCGCCTTTGTTGCTATAACTGCCTCCACTCTTCTGGGAAGGCTTTCCACTAGATGTTGGAACATTGCTGCGGGGACTTGCTTCCATTCAGCCACAAGAGCATTAGTGAGGTCGGGGCACTGACGTTGGGCGATTAGGCCTGGCTTGCAGCCGGCGTTCCAATTCATCCCAAAAGGTGTGATGGGGTTGAGGTCAGGGCTCTGTGCAGGCCAGTCAAGTTCTTCCACACCGATCGACAAACCATTTCTGTATGGACCTCGCTTTGTGCACGGGGGCATTGTCATGCTGAAACAGGAAAGGGCCTTCTTAAAATTGTTGTCAAAGTTGGAAGCACAGAATCATCTAGAATGTCCTTGTATGCTGTAGCGTTAAGATTTCCCCTTCACTGGATCTAAGGGGCCAGAACCATGAAAAACAGCCCCAGACCATTATTCCTCCTCCACCAAACCTTACAGTTGGCACTATGCATTGGGGCAGGTAGCGTTCTCCTGGCATCTGCCAAACCCAGATTCGTCCGTCGGACTGCCAGATGGTGAAGCGTGATTCATCACTCCAGAGAACGCGTTTTCACTGCTCAATGGAGTCCAATGGCGGCGAGCTTTACACCACTCCAGCCGACACTTGGCATTGCGCATGGTGATCTTAGGCTTGTGTGCGGCTGCTCAGCCATGGAAACCCATTTCATGAAGCTCCCAACGAACAGTTCTTGTGCTGATGCTGCTTCCAGAGGCAGTTTGGCACTCGATAGTGAGTGTTGCAACCGAGGACAGACGATTTTTACGCGCTACGCGCTTCAGCACTTGGCGGTCACGTTCTGTGAGCTTGTGTGGCCCACCACTTCGCGGCTGAGCCATTGTTGCTCCTAGACATTTCCACTTCACAATAACAGCACTTACAGTTGATCGGGGCAGCTCTAGGAGAGGAGAAATGTTACGAAATGACTTGTTGGAAAGGTGGCATCCTATGACGGTGCCACTTTGAAAGTCACTGAGCTCTTCAGCAAGGCCATTCTACTGTCAATGTTTGTCTTTGGAGATTGCATGGCTGTGTGCTCGATTTTATACACCTGTCAGCAACGGGTGTGTCTGAAATAGACGAATCCACTAATTTGAAGGGGTGTCCACATATCATGAACATCTCTGTGTATCTGTATGGTACCTGTAGTGTCTGTATGCCTGAGTAATGTCTGGACCTCACCTGTATCTGAGCCCTGTTGCCAGCTGTGATGTTGGAGACGGTCCAGCAGGCTTCTTTACGGATGGACTCTTTAGCACTACTCAGGAGGTGGAGCAGACAGGGAAGGGCTGAACAGTTCAACACCACCTGTGTCTGGATGTCGTCACCAGTAACGATGTTCCCCACTGCTCTCAGAGCGGGAGACGCCACCTTGTAGTCTGTGTGCCTGACAGAGGAAAAAAACATTCAAAGTTACTACCGCTGAGCCCCCTGAAGTGGAGGTGGCTGCAGTCACACACACACACACTGACATGAGCAGTTCTACGAGGCGCCTGCAGACGCCGGAGTCGATGACAGCCTGGATCTTCTCGTTGGGTCCATCGGAGAGGTAGGACAGGGCCCAGCAGGCGTCCGCTAACAGGTCTGGATCACTGCTGAACAACAGTCTAGAGAGGACCTGCAGACAGGGAGACACCTGGGGGGACAGAGGACAGACAGGGGGACAGTTAAGACTAAACAAGGTCATTTGTTATCAAACCAAAAACAAGCGTCCTGCTAGTAGTTTAAAAAAAAGTGGTTTATGACACCATTTAATATGCGGGTGAATGGACGGTAGAATGGGGAAAGGGTTGCTTCAGTAATATGGGCCACGGTGTGGGCTAGAGACGGTGACGGTGATTGAATAACCGTGTAACTAACGGTTATTGGATGAAGACCGTGATGAAAAATCAAATTACGGTCTAAACCGTTTAAATACATTCACTTTACCGACAGTGCCTTCGGAAAGTATTCAGACCCCTTGAATATTTCCACATTGTTACGTTACAGCCTTATTGTAAAATGGATTTAAAAAAGAAAACATCCTCAATCTACACACAAACACCCCATAATGACGAAGCAAAAACAGTTTAGACAAGTCTTGGCCGTAAAAAAATAAACTGAAATAACACATTTACATAAGTATTTCAGACCCTTTACTCAGTACTTTGTTGAAGCACCTTTGGCAGCGATTACAGCCTTGAGTCTTCTTCGGTATGACGCTAAAAGCTTGACACACCTGTATTTGGGGAGTTTCTCCCATTCTTCTCTGCAGATCCTCTCATGCTCTGTCAGGTTGGATGGGGAGCGTTGCTGCACAGCTATTTTCAGGTCTCTCCAGAGATCGGGTTCAAGTCCGGGCTCTGGCTGGGCCACTCCAGGACATTCAGAGACTTGTCCCAAAGCCACTCCTGCGTTGTCTTGGCTGTGTGCTAAGTGTCGTTGTCCTGTTGGAAGGTGAACCTTTGCCCAAGTCTGAGGTCCTGATCGCTCTGGAGCAGTTTTTCATCAAGGATCTCTCTGTACTTTGCTCCGTTCAACTTTCCCTCGATCCTGACTAGTCTCCCAGTCCCTGCCGTCGAAAAACATCCCCACAGCATAATGTTGCCACCACCATGCTTCACCGTAGGGATGGTGCTAGGTTTCCTCCAGACATGACGCTTGGCATTCAGGCCAAAGAGTTCAATCTTGGTTTCATCAGACCCGAGAATCTTGTTTCTCATGGTCTGAGTCCTTTAGGTGCCTTTTGGCAAACTCCAAGCGGGCTGTCATGTGCCTTTTACTGAGGAGTGGCTTCCGTCTGGCCACTCTACCATACAGGCCTGATTGGTGGAGTGCTGCAGAGATGGTTGTCCTTCTGGAAGGTTCTCCCATCACCACAGAGGAACTCTGGAGCACTGTCAGAGTGACCATCGGGTTCTTGGTCACCTCTCTGACCAAGGCCCTTCTCCCCCGATTGCTCAGATTGGCCGGGCGGCCAGCTCTAGAAAGTCTTGGTGGTTCCAAACTTCTTCCATTCAAGAATGATGGAGGCCACTGTGTTCTTGGGGACCTTCAATGCTGCAGATTTTTTTTGTACCCTTCCCCAGATCTGTGCCTCGACACAATCCTGTCTCGGAGCTCTACGGACAATTCCTTCGACCTCATTGCTTGGTTTTTGCTCTGACATGCACTGTCAACTGTGGGACCTTATATAGACAGGTGTGTGCCTTTCCAAATCAAGTCCGATCAATAGAATTTAGCACAGGTGGACTCCAATCAAGTTCTAGAAACATCAAGGATGATCAATGGAAACAGGATGCACCTGAGCTCAATTTCGAGTCTCATAGCAAAGGGTCTGAATACTTATGTAAATAAGGTATTTGTTTTTTTATTTGTAATAAATTTGCTAACATTTCTAAAAACCTGTTTTTGCTTTGTCATTATGGGGTATTGTGTGTAGATTTATGATTGAAAAAAATCTCAAATCTACACACAATACCCCATAATATATGATATCAATTTTAGAAGAAGGCTGTAACATAACAAAATGCGGAAAAAGGGAAGGGGTCTGAATACTTCCCAAATGCACTGTAACAGCAGGAGTGTTTACTAATGATTATAAGGAATTGTTTTGCTAACTTTGTCTGTACATTAAACTTTCTACATCTCCTCTTTCCAACTGTCCTTTGAAGCTTGAGGAGCTAACCTGCTAGATGCGCTGGGGGTGTAAAACGCTAATGGCACTTCAGTAAAAAAAAAAAAAATGTTTTTTAAAAGTTGTGGACTTTCTTTTATAAAATGCACGTTTTTCATTGCTTGCTAGTAAATAAATAAAATCGGTCTTCTTTTAAAAAAAGGTTGGATGTGTCTGACTCTTCAACAGCAGTGGACAAGGTTGTTCTGGCTCTGAGGACTATAATGGGATAATGTTGTGTCAGATGGACAATGGGCCAATCCTCTTCAACCTGGCATGGTATAATTTTATACGGAATATTTTGTTAATTTATAGACTAATCAACGCTGATCAGCCCCGGTCCTGGCCGATATGCCGCCCTTGGAGAGACCCCCCCCCCCAAAAAAAATGGCCACCCTCCTATCCCTGTAAAGGAGAATGGTAGCCATACAGTGTCGACCCACAATGCACTTTTAATGAATGCCCATGTGGTAGCCTACCGTTCGCAAAACAGGCAATTTACCGTTAATCCCTGTCATTTGGTTACATTAATTTCTGTTAACCCCCCTAGAATCGATGTCAGCGCCCCCGCAGAAATCGAATTAGCATAAATATCCATAAAGATCTGTCAGTTTAAGCTAGAGATATGTTTTTTTTTTGCAATGGATGCGTCTCAATCCACCGCATCCGCTGATGTTGCACTTTCGCATCTGCGGTGAAACGTGACAGAGCTAGAGCGGTGTTTGTCAGACCATGAGACATCCAGAAAATCGGTCTACTCACAAAATCGTCTGTAGCGTCCGAACGGTTTGGCCTAGAAACTATACTGAACAAAAATATTTCCAAATGCACTGTAACAGCAGGAGTGTTTACTAATGATTATAAGGAATTGTTTTGCTAACTTTGTCTGTATATTAAACTTTCTACATCTCCTCTTTCCAACTGTCCTTTGAAGCTCGAGGAACCTGCTAGTTGCGCTGGGGGTGTAAAATGCTATGGCACTTCAGTAAAAAAAAAGGTTTTTTAAAAGTTGTTGACTTTCTTTTATACAATGCACGTTTTCATTGCTTGCTAGTAAATAAATAAAATCGGTCTTCTCACAAAATCGTCTGTAGCGTCCGAACGGTTTGGCCTAGAAACTATACTGAACAAAAATATAAATGCAACAATGAAAGTTTTTACTGAGTTACAGTTCATATAAGTAAATAAATCAATTGAAATAAATGAATTAGGCCCTAATGTATGGATTTCACATAACTGGGCAGGGGTTCAGCCACTGGGGAGTCAAGCCCAGCCAATCTGAATGAGTTTTTCCCCACAAAAGGGCTTTATTACAGACAGAAACACTCCTGTTTCATCAGCTGTCCGGGTGGCTAGTCTCAGACGATACCGCAGGTGAAGAAGCCGGATGTGGAGGTCCTGGGCTGGCGTGGTTACACGTGGCCAAAGGTTGTGAGGCCGGTTGGAAGCACTGCCAAACTCTCTAAAACAACATTGGAGGCGGCTTATGGTAGAGAAATGAACATTCAATTCTCGGGCAAAAACTCTGGTGGACATTCCTGCAGTCAGCATGCCAATTGCACGCTCCCTCAAAAACTTGAGACATCTGTAGCATTGTGTTGTGTGACAAAACTGCACATTTTAAGATTGGCCTTTTATTGTCCCTAGCACAAGGGTGCACCTGTGTAATGATCATGCTGTTTAATCAGCTTCTTGATATGCCACACCTGTCAGGTGGATGGATTATCTTGGCAAAGGAGAAATGCTCACTAACAAAGATGTAAACAAATGTGTGCACAAAATGAGCGAAATAAGCTTTTTGTGCATATGGAAAATGTGCATTTTTTTTTTATTTCAGCTCATTTCAACATGGGACCAAAACTTGACATGTTGCGTTTATGTTTTTATTCAGTGTATTATGATGGTGTTCTCCATGTTGCTCTACGACCCCCACGAGCGTCTTGGGACTCGTCTGAAGTCGGCAGGGGGCGGCAGGTAGCTTAGTGGGTAAGAGCGTTGTGCCAGTAACCGAAAGGTCGCTGGTTCTAATCCCCGAGCCGACTAGGTGAAAAATCTGTCGATGTGCCCTTGAGCAAGGCACTTAACCTTAATTGCTCCTGTAAGTCACTCTGGATAAGAGCTAAATGACGTGAGTGAGTGAGTGAGTCGGTACAGCCGATCTGCCAACTTCTGTCTGTAGGATCTGAACATTTTGGGCTACACACAAAACATTTATTTTTATTTTATTTTATTTTTTTACATCCATTGAAATTATAGTAGTTCCTCACAGTATTTTAAAAATCTTTCCAACATCCTCCTCCTCGATAATCAGCGTGGCTGATAAATAGGCTATGGACATGTTGCCATTTGTATTTGTTTCCATTTAATAATAATTGTCACATTTCATCGTCATACTACGGCGTAGCTGTCCACTTCATAACTTTCCTTGTCAATTCATCATCTTCTAGCCTACTTTCAAAAGACAAAAGGTTTAAAAAAAATGTTTTTAAGGAAAGGATAAATATTTGCTTGCGTCTGACATATACGCTGGTGGCTTTGATTGACGGGTGCTTTTACAGGGGTGTGCGTGAGTTCGCTGATTCCCTCTATAGGCCTATATGTCCGTTCAGAAGGTTCCCTGTAGCCTCTCTCTGGATTCTCTCTCTTTAATAAAATCAAACGCTCCTGTCATGATTGAATCTTGTAAAAAGGCCTATTTTCAGTAGCTTAGGCTACATTATCTCTCTAAATTACAGTGTCCTCTCTTTGAAGATCATAGGTCAATGCCACTGCAATCGAATGACCGCAGCAGCAGGGTTTGTGACGTTATGTGAATATTTTGGGAAAAGTGGGAGAAAACCCATCATACTTCATTTAAATTATTTTGTGTATCTAAATAGGATCTGTATAAAAAATATATATATGCAGAAAAGCCAACCAAGGACAAGGTAGACATATCTTTATTCTGACTCCATTAATGTTGTGTAAATGCGACAGATCCTTTCCAACTTTGCATTTCTTCATTTGTTGATTAATACTTCCAAGTAATAACCCTGAATAATAATGAAATGCCATGATAATAACAAAGTGTAAATGGCATGTTTCAAATGGGCTTTATTAAGAAGCATATCCATTTAAACAAGTGTACAAACAGAAATGTGACCTCCCCTCACGCTCTGAACTCTGACATTCTCATTCTGATATGACGTATCTGACATCACGCTCTGAACTCTGACATTCTCATTCTGATATGACGTTTCTGACATCACGCTGTGAACTCTGACATTCTCATTCTGATATGACGTTTCTGACATCACGCTGTGAACTCTGACATTCTCATATGACGTTTCTGACATCACGCTGTGAACTCTTGTTTGATGTTCTCTTTGTAGAATGCATTCTGTGCTAAGTCAATGATTTCGATACGAGGAAAGCGACACTCGAACATCTCTCCTTTAGCACTACTGATAGGGCCGAATGCCATGCCCTCTCTGACCCTATAACGTCCCATTACTGTTACCGTAAGGGAAAGGTGACAGGCAAGGGAACCATCTAAGTGTATTCTCACCCTGAGTGAATCTGAAATAGTAAAAAAAATGCCTTCCTGTCCCTGTAACATTAATGACAGTAGAGAAACAGAGCTGAAGAGAGGGATAACACTTTAGACTATTGAGAGATTTACAGGGTGAGAGAAACTCCTGCCTCGTCACATACCATCCCCTGGTCACATGCTCAGTCTCTGAGTCACTGGGGCTTTTTATGTTCTGGCTGGCCAGAGTCACTAGCAGATTAAACCATCGGCTAGCTAGCTAACAGCCGGGCATAACACGGCACCCAAATTGAGTCAAATGGCACCTCATTCCCTACATAGTGCACTAGCTGTGATCAGGGCCCCATAGGCGTCTGGATGCCAAAATCCTGACTTCATCTAGCTAGCGGTTATGGTTTAGATTCAGAACTCAATGAGCGACTGCTTTCAACTCCGAAGTTGTGAACCTCCTTATTTATTTGAGCTAGCGGTTACGGTTTACATTCAAGGAGCTGTGAATGTAGCAGCATACACACTAAACAGGAGAAAGGAGAGTGGTTGTGGTTATGGGAGCACACACCAAACAGAGGTATTCATATTACTAAGCTGACATATGGAATTGTTTTAAGATGGTCATACCATGGATCATTTAGCTATTTTATATAGAATTTTAGGACCCCTTTAGATGTAAAAAAAAAACGGCCCAAAAAAAAAAAAACGGCCAAAATTAAATAATAAGGAATAAGGTTTTGAAGTCTCTGTCCTTTATCTAGGAGACATAAGAAGGATCAGGAAATATTCAATTTTTTTTACACATATTTAACCCCTTTTTTTTGGGTAGAGGCACAAAACTACTCCATAATTCCATTCATTTTTTTAACCGTACCGGTTACCTTCAGACGAGTCCCGTTACACTTGTGGGGGTCGTAGAGCAGAACGGAAAACACAATTGTGTTCGTGAGAGTCTCATCTTTCTACATTCGTTTGTAGCGATTCGGACAGCATCTCAGAGATCTGGAGCCATATTCTGGAGCCATATTCATACAGAGTCTCAGAGATCTGGAGCCATATTCTGGAGCCATATTCTGGAGCCATATTCATACAGAGTCTCAGAGATCTGGAGCCATATTCATACAGCGTCTCAGAGATCTGGAGCCATATTCATACAGCGTCTCAGAGATCTGGGGCCATATTCATACAGCGTCTCATAGATCTGGAGCCATATTCATACAGCATCTCAGAGATCTGGAGCCATATTCATACAGCATCTCAGAGATCTGGAGCCATATTCATACAGCATCTCAGAGATCTGGAGCCATATTCTGGAGCCATATTCATACAGCGGCTCAGAGATCTGGAGCCATATTCATACAGCATCTCAGAGATCTGGAGCCATATTCATACAGCATCTCAGAGATCTGGAGCCATATTCATACAGCATCTCAGAGATCTGGAGCCATATTCATACAGCGGCTCAGAGATCTGGAGCCATATTCTGGAGCCATATTCATACAGCGTCTCAGAGATCTGGGGCCATATTCATACAGCGTCTCAGAGATCTGGAGCCATATTCATACAGCGTCTCAGAGATCTGGAGCCATATTCTGGAGCCATATTCATACAGCATCTCAGAGATCTGGAGCCATATTCTGGAGCCATATTCATACAGCGTCTCAGAGATCTGGAGCCATATTCTGGAGCCATATTCATACAGCGTCTCAGAGATCTGGAGCCATATTCTGGAGCCATATTCATACAGCATCTCAGAGATCTGGAGCCATATTCTGGAGCCATATTCATACAGCGTCTCAGAGATCTGGAGCCATATTCATACAGCGTCTCATAGATCTGGAGCCATATTCATACAGCATCTCAGAGATCTGGAGCCATATTCATACAGCGTCTCAGAGATCTGGAGCCATATTCATACAGTGTCTCAGAGATCTGGAGCCATATTCATACAGCATCTCAGAGATCTGGAGCCATATTCTGGAGCCATATTCATACAGCATCTCAGAGATCTGGAGCCATATTCTGGAGCCATATTCATACAGCGTCTCAGAGATCTGGAGCCATATTCATACAGCATCTCAGAGATCTGGAGCCATATTCATACAGAGTCTCACAGATCTGGAGCCATATTCTGGAGCCATATTCATACAGCGTCTCAGAGATCTGGAGCCATATTCATACAGCGTCTCAGAGATCTGGGGCCATATTCATACAGCGTCTCAGAGATCTGGAGCCATATTCATACAGAGTCTCACAGATCTGGAGCCATATTCTGGAGCCATATTCATACAGCGTCTCAGAGATCTGGAGCCATATTCATACAGCGGCTCAGAGATCTGGAGCCATATTCATACAGCGTCTCAGAGATCTGGAGCCATATTCATACAGAGTCTCACAGATCTGGAGCCATATTCTGGAGCCATATTCATACAGCGTCTCAGAGATCTGGAGCCATATTCATACAGCGTCTCAGAGATCTGGAGCCATATTCATACAGCGTCTCAGAGATCTGGGGCCATATTCATACAGCGTCTCAAGAGATCTGGAGCCATATTCATACAGCGTCTCATAGTAGGAGAGCTGATGTGGGATCAGGTCTCCCCTGTCCGTGTAATCTGATTCATTACGATCTAAATGGCAACACTGATCTTAGATCAGCACATGCTAAATGAATATGGGGTTGGGTCTTACCTTCTCAAATACAGGTGGGGGGCTCTTCCCCCTGCACAGGTTGGACAGAGCCCACACTGCATTCCTAGTCATGGTCAGTCTGGTGGATTTGGTCAGAAGCCTGGAGAGAGGAACAGGGGAGAGGAGCCATGAGTGAACGTCTTATGTGGAGTAGTAGATATCAGAGGACACAAGACTTTCAACTCTGCTTTCACTGATACTTCCAACAAAAACAGTAGTTTGTGATTGTGTACTCACATTAATAGTGGTGGTAGGATATTACAGTTGAGTACGTAGTCTCTGCACACTGGACTGTCCCCTGCTATGTTACCCAAAGCCCACACCGCCTGAGAGAGGAGGAGAGAGAGAGAGAGAGAAAGGAGAGGGAAAAAGAAAGGAGAGAAGAGAGAGGGAGAGAAAGAAAGGAGAGAGGAGAGAGAGAGAGAGAGAGAGAGAGAGAGAGAGAGAGAGAGAGAGAGAGAGAGAGAGAGAGGGACAGGGGTGAGAGAGGAGAGAGAGAGAGAGAGAGAGAGAGAGAAGAGAGGGGAGAGAGAGAGCGCAAAACTAGGTAGAAATGAAAGACAGTCTTGTAATCAATTTTTCCATGCCTGTTTAGATGTAGTGTTGGCCTTACCTGTTCCTGAACATCTTCAAAGTCAGAGTTGAGTAGTTCTATGAAGATGGGTACTGCTCCCGCCTCGATTACTATGTTAGTCTGCATGGACGTACCTGACGCTATGTTGGTCAGCGCCCACGCCGCCTCAAACTACACAGACAGAGACTTTATTAATGACACACTGATATTGATAATAAAACTCGATTATACAAAAACATACAATGACAGAAATGTTATTGTGACTGCAATAATTGCCAAAGATATCCACAATGAATTACTAGCTATTCAAGACTGAACATCATCCAGTTTTCCAGTCTGGGTTAACTTTTATATTAAGGTCTCACCTGTAATGTGCAGTTGACGCTCCTCTTCAGGAACTCTACCAACCTCTCTACAATGCCTGGGGTGTTGATGACCTCGTCAATAGGTGGATTGGGTTCTGGAACAAGATCAGACACAGAATATATGAGAAAGTGTCTAACAATTAGCACCATGGACTCACAACCTTCACCACCCTAGAGGGGGGTAGCTGAATCAGCTGTGTTAGTGCCGGGCTGGGCTTGGAGCAACAGCCTGTACACCCTGAGGGTCCCCAGGACCAGGAGGGACAACACCCTGAGGGTCCCCAGGACCAGGAGGGACAACACCCTGAGGGTCCCCAGGACCAGCAACACCCTGAGGGTCCCCAGGACCAGCAACACCCTGAGGGTCCCCAGGACCAGGAGGGACAACACCCTGAGGGTCCCCAGGACCAGGAGGGACAACACCCTGAGGGTCCCCAGGACCAGGAGGGACAACACCCTGAGGGTCCCCAGGACCAGGAGGGACAACACCCTGAGGGTCCCCAGGACCAGGAGAGACAACACCCTGAGGGTCCCCAGGACCAGGAGAGACAACACCCTGAGGGTCCCCAGGACCAGCAACACCCTGAGGGTCCCCAGGACCAGCAACACCCTGAGGGTCCCCAGGACCAGGAGAGACAACACCCTGAGGGTCCCCAGGACCAGCAACACCCTGAGGGTCCCCAGGACCAGGAGGGACAACACCCTGAGGGTCCCCAGGACCAGGAGAGACAACACCCTGAGGGTCCCCAGGACCAGCAACACCCTGAGGGTCCCCAGGACCAGGAGGGACAACACCCTGAGGGTCCCCAGGACCAGGAGAGACAACACCCTGAGGGTCCCCAGGACCAGCAACACCCTGAGGGTCCCCAGGACCTAGCAACACCCTGAGGGTCCCCAGGACCAGGAGGGACAACACCCTGAGGGTCCCCAGGACCAGCAACACCCTGAGGGTCCCCAGGACCAGAAACACCCTGAGGGTCCCCAGGACCAGAAACACCCTGAGGGTCCCCAGGACCAGAAACACCCTGAGGGTCCCCAGGACCAGAAACACCCTGAGGGTCCCCAGGACCAGAAACACCCTGAGGGTCCCCAGGACCAGGAGGGACAACACCCTGAGGGTCCCCAGGACCAGGAGGGACAACACCCTGAGGGTCCCCAGGACCAGGAGGGACAACACCCTGAGGGTCCCCAGGACCAGCAACACCCTGAGGGTCCCCAGGACCAGGAGGGACAACACCCTGAGGGTCCCCAGGACCAGGAGAGACAACACCCTGAGGGTCCCCAGGACCAGCAACACCCTGAGGGTCCCCAGGACCAGGAGGGACAACACCCTGAGGGTTCCCAGGAACAGGAGAGACAACACCCTGAGGGTCCCCAGGACCAGCAACACCCTGAGGGTCCCCAGGACCAGGCGTGACAACACCCTGAGGGTCCCCAGGACCAGGCATGACAACACCCTGAGGGTCCCCAGGACCAGGAGGGACAACACCCTGAGGGTTCCCAGGACCAGGCGTGACAACACCCTGAGGGTCCCCAGGACCAGCAACACCCCCAGGACCAGCAACACCCTGAGGGTCCCCAGGACCAGCAACACCCTGAGGGTCCCCAGGACCAGCAACACCCTGAGGGTCCCCAGGACCAGCAACACCCTGAGGGTCCCCAGGACCAGGCGGGACAACAGTGAGTGAAGAGCACGGCTATACACAGACAGGCTACAGAATAACCTGATGATATTCACTGAACAGCCTGGTACCTTTGGACAGTAGTTTCCTGAACGTCTGTGTTGTGGTGAGTTGGAGCTCTGGGTCCTCTGAGAAGAGCATCTCCACAAGGTCTTTAGTTAGGACTCCTTCCTCTGTGGCTGTGGAGGTGACGTACGAGTCGACCAGTGGACTCTCAAACATGACTCCCTCCTCGTTCAACATGTCAACGTTTCTCCTCTTGAAGAGCTGCCAAGTACAGGAGAGAAACAGCACAGCAGTGTGTGTGTGTGTGTGTGTGTGTGTGTGTGTGTGTGTGTGTGTGTTTTATAGGTGCTACATTAATGTTGCTCTAGTTTCGGCTTCCTGAGCTAGGTGCCCTTCTACCTCCTGTTTAGACACCAGCAGTGGGGCTAGCCGTGCTAGGTGCTATACAGGTGGGTTATGCTCTGTACCTCCTCTCTCCTGTTTAGACACCAGCAGTGGGGCTAGCCGTGCTAGGTGCTATACAGGTGGGTTATGCTCTGTATCTCCTCTCTCCTGTTTAGATACCAGCAGTGAGGCTAGCCGTGCTAGGTGCTATACAGGTGGGTTATGTTCCGTACCTCCTCTCTCCTGTTTAGATACCAGCAGTGGGGCTAGCCGTGCTAGGTGCTATACAGGTGGGTTATGCTCTGTACCTGTTGCTCTCGTTTCTGCTTCCTAAGCTGGATTCCTTCCTCCTCTCTCCTGCGCCTCATCTCCTCCACATTCAGGGCTTTGTTCTTGTAGCTGTTCATCCTGTGGTTATCCTTCGCTGGACTGGCTGACGGCTCTGAAACAAGACACGTTAGACCATCTTTATTGCAACCATTTCTACTAATCCAACCTCACACAGTACTTTTTTTACTAAGTTTGTCATAGAACGGTTCTTCCTTTTAACAAAATGAAGTCTAGCAACAGCCGCCAGGAAAATCACTGCCAAGAGAAGGAACACATTTTCCAAGGAACCAGACTCTTCCAGGGAAGTCAATGCGTGTGTGTGTGTGTGTGTGTGTGTGTCAGATCCCAGGGAGCAATAGAGCTTGGTGATGACACAGGGGTACATGAGCCCAGTATAAACAAGCTCCCGGACACATGGTTAAAAATACACTGGAGCATATGCTGTGCTGTACACACACACACACACACGTACACACACACACACACACACACACACGAGATATGCAAACACACAGGCTTACATGTAGCCCGAGTTACTGTCTCTCTGACTATCCACTCACAAACCTAACAAACACACAGCAAAAACACACGCACACAGACAAACGCACACACACACACACACACACACACACACACGAGATATGCAAACACACAGCAAAAACACACGCACACAGACAAATACACGCACACACACACACACACACGCACGCAGATCACAGACAAAGCTCTATTCTCCAGCAGTCAGCTGTCAGACAGAACAAACATATTTATTCAGGGGAGTTAATTGCAGAGTTAGCAGGAAGCGCCTGAACTGCCAGCCGCCTGACCGCCGGCCAAACTGCCCCAACTCAGCATCTGTACAGTCATGGCACCAGAACCAGCCAGGCTGGGCACCTGACCCGAGTCACCAGAACCAGCCAAACTGGGCACCAGACCCGAGTCACCAGAACCAGCCAGACTGGCCACCTGACCCGAGTCACCAGAACCAGCCAGACTGGACAGCAGACCCGAGTCACCAGAACCAGCCAGACTGGGCAGCAGACCCGAGTCACCAGAACCAGCCAGGCTGGGCAGCAGACCCGAGTCACCAGAACCAGCCAGACTGGGCAGCAGACCCGAGTCACCAGAACCAGCCAGACTGGGCAGCAGACCCGAGTCACCAGAACCAGCCAGGCTGGGCAGCAGACCCGAGTCACCAGAACCAGCCAGACTGGGCAGCAGACCCGAGTCACCAGAACCAGCCAGACTGGGCAGCAGACCCGAGTCACCAGAACCAGCCAGGCTGGGCAGCAGACCCGAGTCACCAGAACCAGCCAGACTGGGCAGCAGACCCGAGTCACCAGAACCAGCCAGGCTGGGCAGCAGACCCGAGTCACCAGAACCAGCCAGACTGGGCAGCAGACCCGAGTCACCAGAACCAGCCAGACTGGGCAGCAGACCCGAGTCACCAGAACCAGCCAGGCTGGGCAGCAGACCCGAGTCACCAGAACCAGCCAGACTGGGCAGCAGACCCGAGTCACCAGAACCAGCCAGGCTGGGCAGCAGACCCGAGTCACCAGAACCAGCCAGACTGGGCAGCAGACCCGAGTCACCAGAACCAGCCAGACTGGGCAGCAGACCCGAGTCACCAGAACCAGCCAAACTGGACAGCAGACCAGAGTCACCAGAACCAGCCAGGCTGGGCAGCAGACCCGAGTCACCAGAACCAGCCAGACATGGTGTGTGTGTGTGATCGTGAGGTGTCCAGACTGTAACGCCACAGGTTGTGGATGGAAGCCCTGATTTTCCTGGGCCCTCTATCTGATACAGCAGTGAGGCTTTAGAGATCATTATAAACCAAATAAGGAAACACTTTCTCCCAATAAAACAGCAGAGGATTGTAGCCGAGTCCACACTAGCCTAGAAACTTCGGGACACCAATTTGGTTTGGGCCAGGGGCATTGTAAGCATTTAGGCAACCTAACCACAGTTATGTTGGGCGAGTCCTGATGTGAATGCTCCTGTTTTGGCAATGGCCCTCACAGACAGACAGAATGGGCAACCCTCCTATGGAACAAAGTAGGATGATGATGCCCCTAGACACTGATCTATGGTCATTTCGGCGCTTAAATCAGCGTTCACTCCAAATGGTTAAGGTTAGTTGGAGGGAATTAAGCTGATCCTAGATCTGTGCCTATGGGGGAATTTCTACCTGGAGCTAGCAGATTCAGAAAGACTGAGGAGTGAGAGGGCTGCGAATTTGAAGAACTGTCAGTAATGCAGTCTGACTTACCCAGAACATACATACACACACACACACACCATGAAGTGCTTGGAGAGGATCAAGGCCCACATCAAGGCCATCATGACAGGCTCACTGGACCCGCTCCAATGTGCCTTCCTCACAAACAGATCCACAGATGATGCCATTTCCATCTCCATTCACACGTCCCCAACACATCTGGACAAGAGGAACACCTATGTGAGAATGCTCTTCATTGACTACAGTTCAGCGTTCCAACACTATTGTTCCCTTCAAGCTCGACACCAAGCTCAGAGCCCTGGGTCTGGACACCACCCTCTGCAACTGGATCCTGGACTTCCTGACGGGCAGACCATTTGCTGTGAGGATGGGGAAACAACACCTCCTCCACACTGACTCTTAACTCAGGGGCCCCCCAGGGGTGTGTCCTCAGTCCTCTGCTGTAGTCCCTGTTCACCCACGACTGTGTGGCTTTGCACGACACCAACTCCATCATCAAGTTTACTGATGACGCCACATTGTAGACCTGATAACCAACAACAATGAGTCAGCCTATAGGGAGGTCAGTGAACTGGCATTGGTGGTGCCAGGACAACAACCTCTGCCTCAACGTCAGCAAAACAAAGGAGTTGATCGTTGACTTCAGGATGCAGGCGGGAACACGCTCCGATCCATATAAAAACAGGACTGCAGTAGAGAGAGTTAGCAGTTAAGTTCCTCAGCGTCCACATCACTGAGGACTTCTCATGGACCACCAACACCACCACGCGTCAGGAGGGCGCAACAGCGTCTCTACTTCCTAAGGCGGCTGAAGAAATTCGGCATTCCACCCCGGGTTCTCTTCAAATATTACTGCTGCACCTTCGAGAACATCCTGACCGGTTGCATCACGGCCTGGTCCACGACCACAGGGCCCTCCAGCGGGTGGTTTAGACAGCCCAGTACACCACTGGGACCGTGCTCCCACCCATCCAGTACATCTACTCGAAACGGTGCCTGAGTAAGTACCGCAGCATCAAGAACCACACACCCCAGCCAATGAGCTGTTCTCTCCCTTATCGTCAGGCAGACTGTGGTCGGAGCATGAGGTCTGATAGAAACTGTCTCTGAGCCTGTTTATATCTACAAGCCATCAGACTGCTGAACACTTGAACTGGACTGACCACCTGCATTAACTCTCCACACCTTAGCACACACGCCCACATCACAACTGCTGCAACCAGACTTATTTACTTTTGCTAATACTGCACAATTTAAACACTTGCCACGCAAATCCCCTCTTCCCTGATACATATTGGACTGTAAATTGTGCCTTCCTGTATTATACTGATGCTAAAATGTTTATTCAATTCCACTGAGCCATTTACTTTATGTTCGTATTCTTATATTTTATAATTTCTTATTGTTGTTGCATTGTGGAGAAGGAACCTGCAAGTAAGCATTTCACTGGACAGTGTATACCATGTGTACCCTGTACATACGACTAACAGAACATGAAACACACACACAGAAGGTGAATAAGCATGTTAATGTTGCTTAGCGAGCACAAACTAGTTTGGCCAGAGGTGAGCCACTCAACACAAGGGCAACGGTCTGATAATGACATGATATCTCACGCATGGGCGAATCAAAATCACTCTTACAAGTGGAGAGAGCGTGAGAGAAAGGAGCGAGTGAGAGTTCGGTACACTACATGACCAAAAGTATGTGGACACCTGCTGAACATCTCATTCCAAAATAATGGGCATTAATATGAAGTTGGTCCCCCCCTTTGCTGCTATAACAGCCTCCACTCTTCTGGGAAGGCTTTCCACTAGATGTTGGAACATTGCTGTGGGGACTTGCTTTCCATTTAGCCACAAGAGCATTAGTGAGGTCGGGCACTGATGTTGGGCGATTAGGCCTGGCTCGCAGTCGGCGTTCCAATTGATCCCAAAGGTGTTCGATGGGGTTGAGGTCAGTGCTCTGTGCAGGCCAGTGAAGTTCTTCCACACTGATCTCGACAAACCATTTCTGTATGGACCTCGCTTTGTGCACGGGGGCATTCTCGTGCTGAAACAGGAAAGGGCTTTCCCCAAACTGTTGCCAAAGTTGGAAGCACAGAATGGTCTAGAATGTCATTGTATGCTGTAGCTTTAAGATTTCCCTTCACTGGAACTAAGGGGCCTAGCCCAAACCATGAAAAACAGCCACAGACCATTATTCCTCCTCCACCAAACGTTACAGTTGGCACTATGCATTGGGGCAGGTAGCGTTCTCCTGGCATCCGCCAAACCCATATTTGTCCGTCGGACTGCCAGATGGTGAAGCGTGATTCATCACTCGATACAACTTGTTTCCACTGCTCCAGAGTCCAATGGTGGCGAGCTTTACCCCACACACCACACATGGTGATGTTAGGCTTGTGTGCGGCTGCTCGGCCATGGAAACAAACAGTTATTGCGCTGACGTTGCTTCCAGAGGCAGTTTGGTACTCGGTAGTGAGTGTTGCAACTGAGGACAGACAATTTCTATGCGCTGCGCGCTTCAGCACTCGGCGGTTCGGTTCGGTGGCTTGTGTGGCCTACCACGTCACAGCTGAGCCGTTGTTGCTCCTAGATGTTTCCACTTCACAATAACAGCACTTACAGTTGACCGGGGGCAGCTCTAGCAGGGCAGAAATTTGACGAAACTGACTTGTTGGAAAGGTGGCGTCCTGTGACGGTGCCACGTTGAAAGTCACAGCTCTAAAGTTAGGCCATTCTACTGATAATGTTTGTCTATGGAGATTGCATGGCTGTGTGCTCGATTTTATACACCTGTCAGCATTGGATGTGGCTGAAATAGATTAATCCACTAAATTGAAGAGGTGTCCACATACTTTGCATATACAGTACATTCGGAAAGTATTCAGACCACTTAACTTTTTCCACATTTTTTTTTACGTTATAGCCTTATTCTAAAATCGATTTAAAAATAAAAAAATCTACACACAATACCCCATAATGACATAGCGAAAACAGGTTTTTAGAAAAGTATTATAAATAAAAAAACGTATTTACATAAGTATTCAAACCCTTTGCCATGAGACTCGAAATTGAGCTCAGGTGCATCCTGTTTCCATTGATCATCCTTGAGATGTTTCTACAACTTGATTGGAGTCCACCTGTGGTAAATTCAATTGATTGGACATGATTTGGAAAGGCACACATCTGTCTATATAAGGTCCCACAGTTGACAGTGCATGTCAGAGCAAAAACCAAGCCGTAAGGTCGAAGGAATAGTCCGTAGAGCTCCTAGACAGGATTGTGTTGAGGCACAGATCTGTGGAAGGGTACCAAAAATATTTCTGAAGCATTGAAGGTCCCCAACAACACAGTGGCCTCCATAATTCTTAAACGGAAGACGTTTGGAACCACCAAGACTCTTTCTAGAGCTGGTCGCCTGGCCAAACTGAGCAATCGGGGGAGAAGGGCCTTGGTCAGGGAGGTGACCAAGAACCTGATGGTCACTCTGACAGAGCTCTAGAGTTCCTCTGTGGAGAAGGGAGAACCTTCCAGAAGGACAACCATCTCTGCAGCACTCCACCAATCAGGCCTGTATGGTAGAGTGGCCAGATGGAAGCCACTCCTCAGTAAAAGGCACATGACAGCCCGCTTGGAGTTTGCCAAAAGGCACCTAAAGGACTCCGACCATGAGAAACAAGATTCTCTGGTCTGATGAAACCAAGACTGAACTCTTTGGCCTGAATGCCAAGCGTCACGTCTGGAGGAAACCTGGCACCATCCCTACGGTGAAGCATGGTGGAGACAGCATCATGCTGTGGGGATGTTTTTCAGCGGCAGGGACTGGGAGACTAGTCAGGATCGAGGTAAAGATGAACAGA
Source organism: Coregonus clupeaformis (assembly GCF_020615455.1). Lineage (NCBI taxonomy): Eukaryota > Metazoa > Chordata > Actinopteri > Salmoniformes > Salmonidae > Coregonus > Coregonus clupeaformis. Next base: position 64,410,626 of record NC_059208.1, on the reverse strand, counting down.
GCAAATTACAGAGAGATCCTTGATGAAAACCTGCTCCAGAGCGCTCAGGACCTCAGACTGGGGCAAAGGTTCACCTTCCAACAGGACAACGACCCCTAAGCACACAGCCAAGACAATGCAGGAGTGGCTTCGGGACAAGTCGCTGAATGGCCTTGAGTGGCCCAGCCAGAGTCCGGACTCAAGCCCTATCTAACATCTCTGGAGAGACCTGAAAATGGCAGTGCAGCAACGCTCCCCATCCAACCTGACAGAGCTTGAGAGGATCTGCAGAGAAGAATGGGAGAAACTCCCCAAATACAGGTGTGCCAAGCTTGTAGCGTCATACCCAAGAAGACTCGATGCTGTAATCACTGCCAAAGGGGAGGGGTCAGTGGGAGTCAGATATGTTGAGGACAAAGAAAGCCTGAAACAGTGATGTGCCCATGCACTATCGTCTAGGCTTGATGTCAGTGGCGGTCGGTGCCATTTAAGATGAGGGAGGACAATATTATGTGTTTAAATGAGCATGGCCTTATTTCTATTACAGCATATTGGATGATACTCATATGTTCCCTATACCCATCATGAGGTTGCTACAACCTAGCCTATGAGTGAAAGTTTACAACTTAGGTGCACAGGTCGAGAGAAACATTTGAGTCATCAAGGTGATAGACAGTGACACGTTCAATACCGCCTTGCACTCTTGCCTGCATATAGCTGACCTAGGGTGTAATCATTAGTCCAACAGTTGCAAACTAGAGTTTCTATTGGACAAATTCAGGTATGCTTATCCCCGTTTCATTCCGTTTGCTTCCTTTTAAGAGACGTTTTTCAACAGAATCATCAGAATGAATACACCCCTGATCACACACAAACACAGTTCACTTTCATAGCAGCCACATACAAAGAGCATGATCATGTTGCTCGTTGTAGAATTCCTTTTCAGATCTACCCGCTCTCCTCCTCTCACCTTTTCCCTTCGCTTGTGGACTTCAGTGCTCAACACATCAGCTGTCTGTGACCTGGCGAAGAAAACCTTTCCAAGCCAAACCTTCATATCATGACCGCTAACCGCTACACACAGCCTACATCGTTGTCAACATATTAGCTAACGTCATAATCAGCTAATAGAAATAACACGTTAGTAAACCCGCTACAATCATGTAGTACAGTGTACAGTCAGCAAGCAGTTTAGCAGTTACACCGGCGGGCCCCGGTGGCAATAAATTAATAAAACCAAAAGCTTACTTTGACTTGGAAGAGTTCCAGTGTTAGATAGCCATAACCAGCTAGCTAACATAGCATCCCTCTCTGAGTAGGCTAAACTAACTTGCTGCATTAGCTAGCTCTCTCTTGCTTCCCCTTCATTTTTGAAGAAATTAATTTGTTCAAAATTGTTCAACCATTGTCTTTCTCTCTCTTTGAGTCAACTACTCACCAAATGTTATGCACTGCAGTGCTAGTTAGCTGTAGCTTATGCTTTCAGTACTAGATACATTATCTGATCCTTTGATTGGGTGGACAACATGTCAGTGGATGCTGTAAGAGCTCTGATAGGTTGGAGGACATCCTCCGGAAGTTGTCATAATTACTGTGTGGAAGGGGGTGAGAACCATGAGCTTCCTAGGTTTTGTATTGAAGTCAATGTACCAAGAGGAGGACGGAAACTAGCTGTCCTCCGGCTACACCATGGTGCTACCCTACAGAGTGCTGTTGAGGCTACTGTAGCCTTTAATTGCATAACAGTGTGTTTTAATGAATTATTTGGTGATGTGAATATATTTAGTATAGTTTTATCTAAAATGTTTAACTTTAATGTTTCACTATTTTTATGAAAATCACTGAGTATGGTCCTCCCCTTCCTCCTCTGAGGAGCCTCCAATGCTTGATGTGCATTGCTGGTAGGCGGTAATACACTCGGAAATGCAACAGAGTACAATAGCTTTCGCTAACTAGCTAAGTTAGTTCAGTTATGAACCTCAAGTTGTAGCAAGGCTTAGATAGCTAACTAGCCAACTGGTTAGCGTTACGCTAGCTAGCTAACTTGTCAACAAAATACTGTTTGTGTGACCCGCTCTAGTTAACTCTCAGTAAGGCCGGACAAAGTTGAATTACTGTTTAACGGATGCCCCGCCTTACCTTTCTCCACATGCACTGTCCGCAAGATACCAAACAACCTCAGATCATGTCCGAGCCTCGGATTGGACAGTGAAACACACACGCTCGCACCTGCAGGCGATGTGCAGATGTTTCATTTCTCTCTCATGCTGTCATGGCTAAAGCAAGCGCAAATCCCTACTATTTATGTGTCCAGGTTAAACGTGGGATGTCCCTCATTATAAACAAACAGTCGGTTAAATATATGGTTAATGCATCATTTTCAGATCTATTAGAAGCGATTAATAGACGAAACAACAATGTCATTGAAGCAATTGACTGGCCAGAGATCAGGGCATTCATCAACATCCAAATTGAACATTTTGGACAACCAAATTGAACTCAAAATGATTGACGAAATCGAAGTGTCAGCTGTATGGTGATTTGTGATTAATTACTTACATTTTACCAGTACTACCAGAAGTAGAAGGCCAACCGATAACACCAAGACGGAATGTGTTTGAAGTGATGACGCGCCGCCGAAAATAGCTAGCATGTCCAGCAAAGTACATCGCCAGTGGCACGCACACACTTCGTGCAGATCAGCGAATCCACAATGCTGTGATCGACTGTCTCCAAGGTGGAGGATTTTCGTGGCAGCCAGACGAGACAATTGAAGGAGGTGAGCAAAGTTACTGGGCTCGAATTTAGTAAAACTTGCTCTGTATAGATTGATACATCTTACATTTGAGTCATTTAGCAGACGCTCTTATCCAGAGCATACATTTCTTTTTCTTTTTTTCATACTGGCCCCCCGTGGGAAACTAACCCACAACCCTGGCGTTGCAAACACCATGCTCTACCAACTGAGCTACACGGGACTACTTCATGTTATAAATACTTTTTTTAAAATGTTTATGATAGGCTATACTCCATGGCTGGATTTATGTATTTTTTTTCTTCCAATGCTACATTCATTTGGCAGACCTAACTTGATTGACCCTCTTTCTACAAGGCCCATCTATAAAGAGGCCTAATCATATTTGTATGAATATTTTGTTAACGCCTATAGAGATGCATTTCGGGTAATGAACTCATTATTATACATCAACATTTTAATTACAATTATTTATTGTCAATCATTCTTGAATTTGAATTTTTTTTTAGTCTACTCTATTAAATTACGAGATTGGATTGCACTTTTTCCAATGTTACATTCATTTGACCTAATTCGAATGACTGCCCTTTAATAACAATAGCAGATTTTTCCTAGAAAGGGTAGTCTATGATAGGCCTTTATATTTGTGTTGTCTTAATTTGTTAAACCCTTGTTAGGCTATATAATTAAGTAGATTAATTAACTGATAATACATTCATACATTACTTTTTTTTCCCACCAATAATTTTTGAATGTGATAGAATATCGCATTCTATTATACATCCTATGTGAATAATGTTCATTAATGTTAGTGTATTAATAATAATAATAATCTGATAATCAGGCTGAAATGTAATATTTCTCCTATTTCTCACGTCCATATAGCCTGGGCATTCATTACCCCGATTATCAAAAGCACTCTGATGTACGGACCCCCATCTAGAGAAGTTAAAAGAGAGACGCTTAGCCATATCAGACAGGCCTCTGATCCCACAACAGATACCAGGAAACACGACACAAGGCACCAAAACTATGTCAAGATCAGCTCCGGGATCCTTGCAGTCAGCTCTCTATCTCAATATCCCAGCCCTGGGCACGCCGGAATCACTTCACAGGTATTTTTAAATGAATGTATTGTGTCGTGTTTCTATATCAATAAAGTTTGTGGCTCACTGCTAGTCCTTGTAGATTCATGTCAAACATACTGTGTCTGATATCGTAAAAATGTCACCATTTATTCAGGAAATATAAAACGTTTATTTTCAAAAAGTAAGTGTAAGCTTTATGTTTTAAATCTCTCAACTAAAACTGCCCGGTATTCCTTGTTCACATTCGATCTCAGAGAATAATGTTTTGCCATCTAACAGAGCAGCTTATGCATCCCACTTGGAGAAGGTGAATCAAGAAAAGACCAGACGTCACCAACAGCCCACTCCCCGTACGTACACCATAGTCTGATGTTTTATGCTACACTGTGAGAGCATCATGCGGACCAGTCAACCCCCCAGTACAGCACTCTGTTACAAGCTATGGAGAAAGTGTCCCAATACTACCCCCTCTTTCTACTGGGCTTTGCTCCTGAAGATAGATTCCAGAGAAGGAAATGGATTGACAACTTGAAAACTTCCATTGACTTTCATTTTGTACAAATATGCCTGTGGTAACTACCTAGGCACTCTGACATTCATATGGAAGGTATCCTCACACAGCAGTGGCGTTCATGAAGACCAGGCAAGCTTCTGTCATCTCCACACTGAGAATAGAAATACCAACATATCACACTAGAGCAATGCAAAAAGCATTACTGAACAAATATGCACACGCTGCCAAAGTGAACAGCTACTTCCTGAGAGAAATGTTGTTATCGGTTTCTGACAGATGACAAGAGTTCATCAAACGATGATGAACGGGGCCTACTTGATGAGAGAGTATCCTTGATGGTGACGACCCAGACCTGATCATGGATTTAAGGAAGCTGAATGGCAAACCACAATCCTCATTCCAGCCCCTTTTGGGATGAAGTACAGAAGTATTTTAACGAATACACAGATCAGGTCAACGATCACAGACATGAGGAGTACTTGTATTTACCTTTTGCTATATCAGTTGAGGACTTGCGCGACACAGTGGAAAAGCAGCTTCCACCAGAAACTAAAATCCCATCAATACAGTGGCTAAGACTGCAGTTTACACCCAAGAATCCACGGTCCATGTCTGCTCTCCAGTACACAGGAAGGTTTGACCTCAAGTTCATGGTCCATGTCTCCGCTGATAAGGGACATCAAGACTCAAAAGTTTGTTGCAGTACAGTGGAACTATATTAAACGGTTTGCCTGCATGTGGCAGAAGGACTGTGAAACGTTATGTATGGATGATAAGGCAATCATCCCTGTCGGGAGAACCTGGCCAGCCTACAGGGGGCCTGTAACAGAGGCAGACATCCAAGCATTGCTCCCTGTGATTGGGCCAGTTCTAGCAGCTGCCTGCCATGATTACCACATCCGTGGACCTGTACCATCTGTCATGTTGATCCCAGGCATCCCAGCATCGCCATCTAGTTCATTCTATGATGGGGAAAGTTCATGTCACTGTCAAGGACAAGGACAAGGTTTTCGAGCCATCCGGCCCCCTTCGACACACAGTTGAAAATCTCAGCATCCTCAGAGGAAAGAACTACAGTGAAGACGATGTCTCTCTCAACAAGTCAATCTTGATCATTCAATCTGATGGTGGGCCAGACCACAGAACCACACTCCTGTTTGTTCAACTGGATCTTGACATGCTTATCGCCTGTAGAACAGCACCAGGTGACAGCTGGGCCAACCCTGACCGAGAGAGTTAATTCCCTTCTAAACTCGGGGCTTCAGGGAACAGCCCTGGCTAGGGAGAAGATGGAAGAATCAAATGAGAAGCGTGTGAAGACGTGTAGCACAATGACAAGCCTACGGGAAACAGCCACCAAACAACCAGACCTGAAAGAGGCTTTTGAAAGAGAATGCATCCTGTGGCAGCTGAGTGGCCCGTTTGAGCGCCTGAAGTGGAAAGGAACACACGTAGAAGTACATACAGAAGTTGACATGATGTATGACCTCAGCAGAAAATGCCTTGACAAGGAACAGTACAAGCAATTCCAGGACAGACATTTCAAGATGTCACAATACATGGTGCAGATCAAGAAATGCGAGAAGATCCATGCTGGTACTGCTTAATGAATCCTCCACGCTTGCCAGAAGAACAATTTTAAGAAATTAAGGTTTGTGCCTGATCCAATATTGACAGCAGACAGATGTGAGTACCAGAAATTTGATGACAAGGATAGGCCTTCTCTGACACCAAATATAGAAAATGTAAAGAGTGCTGCAATGGTCAGTGCAAAGGTGAGAGCGACCATCAACTGTGTTGAATGTGAGAAACCAAGGTGCTTGTATGCCAAAAGCAAGCTGTCTAAAGAAGAACAGAAAGCAGTCCTACGCATTCAGGATGAGAAACTGTTTGCATGTGGTCCAGAGCTTTTCCAAGAAGACAATCCGTATCATGAGCAGATAGTTGCTTTCAAGGGGCCAACCTGTGGAATGCAAGTGGAGACGCAGCATTACTCAGCAATTACAGTGTCATTCCCAGATGTGTGTGTCCATTGTGGATGTCCAGATGTTCTTGAGGGGGAAGAGGTGGTGCGGCTCAAACAACAATTCCAACATGTCAGGCCAATGTGCCCAGTGTGTAAGCAAGGAGGAAAGCAGTTCATTACAAAAGCTCCTATAAATCTTAAAAATTAAATCAACACCCTAGAGACCAGAATAAACAACAAATAATGGACAAAACAGACCGTGCTGTTAACAGTAAAAAGCAGCAGGTGATTGTGCTATTGCCTCCGACCACAGAACATTGGCTGTCATTTTCATTTCCAGACGATTCTACATGTTGAATCGCCATTGTTTGTTGACACCCAGAAGGCGAACTTTAGTTTATGGTGTCTTGTGAAGCTGTTCTTGATTTTTATCAGATATTTTTTTTTAAATATCATGAATAAATAAACGGTGAAGTTATACTTCCCATTGTGTTTCATTTCTCATGGTTATAACAACATTGCAACATCTGCAGTCTTTTAAAGAAAAATAGCGTAGGTTTCCGCATGGAATAATAAAACTATTGAAGCTCACATTAGGCCTAGAGCCTACAGAAGTGCCTAGGACAATGTGGTAAAGTACAGTTGTTCCTTATCCACTTAATGTTTTATTATTTTGCTCGCTCGCTCGCCTCACTTTTCTGGGGGGGGGGAAATCCGTTAAACAGTGAATCAATTTTGTCTGGCCTTAAGTGTCAATATTAAAGTAACAGGGATATGACTGGTTGCTCACCTCAGTAACTAACAAGTTACATTTGACCGGCGTTAACTAGCAAAACATGTTATCTAACAACCTGCGTACCACTGGCTTCCATGCTAACGTTAACGTACCACGTAAGAGAGCAAAAAGCTAAGTACCTAACGTTAACAGGCGACGCATGTATTTGCCACTTTGTCATTTCTATACTTTCTTGAAGGAAACGTCGTCTAAACAACCTAGCTAATACTGTACCAGGAAAGGTTGCCATTTGTAGATGTACACAATAACAATATTAGCTTGCTAGCTAGTTAGGGAGCTAAAGTTAGCTATTGGGGGATTTGACAAGCATGTATTCGAACGGTCAGTATTCTCTCGTCCCGTGTATGAACCATACGGCCTAGAAACACAGCATCATAACTCACCCATTTTGTCTTAAATGACAGATACTTCTTGTGCTTAGAGATAAATCAATTGTAATCCTCTTTCTCGGTTTGCTTTTCAGAATTTGCTCCTCACAAACAATATGTCGTCGGAGAAATACGGAAGGCGAGAGATGACAAATGTAATACCACAGTTTCCCATGGACGCTAGGGGGCGCAAATACGACACTAATGAAATGATTGCGCAATACATTTGTCAGAAATGATATCAGTGGAATGTTCTTCTGAAATAATTTGATAAAGATGTCCACACACTGTTTTCATGAATATTTAATTATGAAAAAAATTCACAAATATAATTCAACATCCACCTCTCTCTCTCTCAATTCAATTCAAAGAGCTTTATTGGCATGGGAAACATATGTTTACAACCTCCTGAGTGGTGCAGTGGTCTAAGGCACTGCATCGCAGTGCTAGCTGTGCCACTAGAGATCCTGGTTTGAATCCAGGCTCTGTCGTAGCCGGCCGTGACCGGGAGACCCATGGGGCGGCGCACAATTGGTCCAGGGTAGGGGAGGGAATGGCTGGCAGGAATGTAGCTCAGTTGGTAGAGCATGGCGTTTGCAACGCCAGGGTTGTGGGTTCGATTCCCACGGGGGTCCAGTATGAAAAAAAATATATATATTATGTATGCACTCACTAACTGTAAGTCGCTCTGGATAAGAGCGTCTGCTAAATGACGTAAATGTAAAAAAAAAAATGTAAATGTAAATTGCCAAAGCAAGTGAAATAGATAATAAACAAGAGTGAAATAAACAATACAAAATCAACAGTAAACATTACACTCACAAAAGTTCCAAAGGAATAGAGATATTTCAAATGGCATATTATGGCTATATACAGTGTTGTAATGATGTGCAATAGTTAGTCTCTCTCTCTCTCTCTCTCTCGCAATTTCAATTCAATTCAGTAGACTTTATTGACATGGTAAGTTAAATGACTTACATTGTCAAAGTATACATATAACAAAAAATGGTGGGACCAACATCAATAAGGCATCAATAATAATAGTAGTAGTGGAAATGGGATTACCATTACAGTTTTTGCCTATTGCTTACACACTTTTTGCAGAATTTGGCTCATTATGTCAAAACTCAACACACAAGCCAATCAGACATAGCACTTGGAGATTAACAACTCAGATATATGCCAAAATGAAATACTGCAATCAAAACTTAACACTCCTTTCTAAAAATGAAATTCTTGCAACAAAACCATACACACAAGCAACATTTGAATGACTCTTTCATATCAGCAGCAACACACTGATGGGCTTTATATAAAACACTGCAGTATTTGTGTTTCTATTTTTATTGTCATTTTATTGTCATTGTCTTCTGTAAAACTCAAAAGTAGAATTTCTGCAGTAATCAAACAGTATTTACAAAAAAGTTTTTACAAAAAAACAAACGTTCTTACAGAAATTCTTAACATCAAATTTAGCAACAAAACAAGTAAAAAAACTAAACAATTACTGGTTAAATTGCTATTGGGGGAAAAATGCAATGATCTGTCCTGTATTGTAGGGACCTAGAGTGGCATGATGATGCAGGACTCCTTGGACACTAATTGCAGCACACAAGGTGATATTTCCCCCACGCTGCCCAGGGACATTTACAACAGCCCTTTGTCCAAATACGTTACGGCCCGACGCCTGGTTTTGGCCAGATTGAAGCCTGCCTCATCCACGTAGATGAACTCATGCGGCAGTTCGGCGGCATCAAACTCCAGAACTGTCTGTAACAGAAAATATTGAATAGTGTTACTGAAAACACATACAGTAACTACAATGTCTATATTTTCACACAAGTAGGGGCTGGGTTGGGTGAGTATAGACAAAAACTACAAGCTACAGGCAGGGCAGGTGGCAGCATAAACCCACATCACAATATATAGTTTGTAAAGTAAAGTGACACATACCTGCACATAATCATGGCGCAGATCCTTGACCCTGACACTGTCAAAGTTGGATTGCATTATTTTCTCACACCATTTCAATGATGGCAAGCTCTTGTTGTTGAGTGAAGAGCCGTTTCCCTTCCACCTTGAGGAGGTCGTCCAACCATTCTGTAGAAAATGCCACCACAAGATGTCATTGGTTAGGTTATTTTTCACATACTGTACTTTCAAACTGTACACAGTACTGCAACATCACAATGGTATTCCTTTACATATACAGTACTTCACAGCACTACCCATTTTTGTATAGTATAGTTAGTACAGTAATACTGTAATATGATACAGAATCATGTGACACATACAGTAGGTACAGTCTGGAGTAGAAACTTGAAGATATACCTGTTCTCCAGTCGGAATGTCCTTATTATCGATGCTACTGTGTAGCGACTGAGGTTAGGGTGGACTCTTTGCCCAGCCTCCCTCATGGACAGGCCATGATTTATCACATGGTCCACCAGAGTAGCCCTGATGTCATCTGATATACGTCTCCGCACTGGTCCTCGTCCTCTTCCACGTACTCTTCCTCATCCGACTCCTCTCTCTCTTCGTCCTCCTCTTACTCTGACTCTCATTGCCTCCATGCTTGCAAAGTTCTAAAAATGGCTTACCTGAGGCCTATTTGTAATGCTAAGGCTCAGACTGGCTGGTGTTCTGTTTTCTGTGCAAGTGTTTTCAGGTGTGTATGTAAGTGCATACAATTGCCAGATGAGTTATGCATTTTGAACAGAGTGTTTTCCCAATGATAACAGGTGATTTCGTTTTTGAACAAAGTGTCTAATGTAAGAAAACGTGTGTAGTGTTTCGCAATAAGTGTGTTACAGAATTGCAAACAAAGTGCAAAGTTGACATTGTGTTTAAGCTATGGTTACACTGTGTTTAAGGTATGCTACAAGACGTTTAGGTATTGAGGCTTTGGTCTAAGCATTCGGTTTTAGTGTGTAAGCAATGGGCAAAAACTGTAACAGCAACTACAACAACAATATTAATGAGAATAACAATACATTAAAGTAGTAGACCAGTCTCAACATGACTGAGAAGCCACATGGCATGGTCTGTCTCTTTTTCCCCGGGCAGGTGGTGGTAAATTACTGCACTCTTTTGTGTTGCACCATTGTCCTCTGAGGTCCTGCTGGGGCCTCCACAGAGAGGCGCATTATATAAAACCACCCGCAGGGGGCAGTGTTGTATAAGCAGTGAACTAACAGGACGGGAAAAACAGCTCTTTTCTTTGATTAAATCCAGGGGCTACAGTTGACACGCTTGTCTTCACTATGAGTAAGGTGAAGCTTGTGTGACCGATCAGGTGAATGACAGCTGGATCCAATCAGATTGCTATATCATATGATGTGGTTTGCTGATGATAAAATACCTATTCATGCATTGTGAGACAATGCAGTGAGCCCGGAACATCAAAATGCTAAACAGGTATTTCATCAATTAGACTAACAATAATATCTCACTCAATAATCAATAGCCTACATTTCACTAGTTTCAATATTAATGGCCATTACTTCAACAAATCAGGACATAATGCCACATGCACATTCAACGAATATAGACACGAGAAAAATACCCCCCAACATAGAAGATTCGAATTACTTGGCATGCGCTTGACAAGATGTATGTCAGGATTATCACAAGGAGACGTATACTTGGAATACGGAGGAGGAATGGAGGGGAAAAGAAGAGAGAGAGGGAGGAAGAGGGTGAGCTTGAGTTGGTTAAAAATGGCGGGAAAAGGGAGATGGTTTGTTCAAGAAGATTTAGTAGAAAGTGTAAGCAGAATGAGTTGAAGACAGGAGGAGAAATGGAAGTGAATGAGGGTGAAGTATCGGGGGTGGAAGGTGTGGTGAAGTACTCGGAGCCAGAGGCTAGCACAGAGGGTCAGGATAAAGATGATTCTGTGACAGTTGGAGTGAAGTTTTTGGAAAAAGAGGACCCTAGCCTTTTGGCTGATCCACTTGTGGTTTCAGGGTGGGTGAAAACAGAGTTGGGTGCTGTGGAATCGGTGAGGGTAACCAGAAGTGGTCTGGTGATAACTTTTGGTGTTTCTGCTAGTCAGAGGGAGCAGGCGCTCCGTGTTAAACGAATGGGGGAAATAGATGTGAATTGTTTTGCTCTCAAGAAAAGGGCGTCATTGAAAGGAGTGATTACTAGGGTAGCTGTAAATGCGAAAGCTGACCAACTGAAGGGAAGTTTGCCGGTGTTTGTGATGCTCATCGTTTGGTGCGACGCAGACAGGGTGGCGTGAGTGGTGAAACAGAAGAGTCGTTGTCTGTTCTTTTGAGTTTTGATGTTGCGTCTTTGCCCGACAAAGTGATGCTAGGATGTATAAGTTATCCTGTATGAGCTGATACAAACATTATCTGAATGTCAGCACAACTGGAAAGTTTGTGTTTTGGGAATCTCTTGTCATATCGCTGCTCACTCTTGGATTGCGTCCTACCTGACAGGTCGCTCCTACCAGGTGGCGTGGCGAGAATCTGTCTCCGCACCACATGCTCTCACCACTGGTGTCCCACAGGGCTCAGTTCTAGGCCCTCTCCTATTCTCTCTATACACCAAGTCACTTGGCTCTGTCATATCCTCACATGGTCTCTCCTATCATTGCTACGCAGACGACACACAATTAATTTTCTCCTTTCCCGTTTATGATAACTAGGTGGTGAATCACATCTCTGCATGTCTGGCAGACATATCAGTGTGGATGTCGGATCACCACCTCAAGCTGAACCTCGGCAAGACGGAGCTGCTCTTCCTCCCGGGGAAGGACTGGCCGCTCCATGATCTCGCCATCACGGTTGACAACTCCATTGTGTCCTCCCAGAGTGCAAAGAACCTTGGCGTGACCCTGGACAACACCCTGTCGTTCTCCGCTAACATCAAAGCGGTGACCCGATCCTGCAGGTTCATGCTCTACAACATTCGCAGAGTCCGACCCTACCTTACACAGAAAGCGGCACAGGTCCTAATCCAGGCACTTGTCATCTCCCGTCTGGATTACTGCAACTCGCTGTTGGCTGGGCTCCCTGCCTGTGCCATTAAACCCCTACAACCTATCCAGAACACTGCAGCCCGTCTGGTGTTCAACCTTCACAAGTTCTCTCATGTCACCCCGCTCCTCCGCACACTCCACTGGCTTCCAGTTGAGGCTCGCATCTACTACAAGACCATGGTGCTTGCCTACGGAGCTGTGAGGGGAACGTCACCTTCTTACCTTCAGGCTCTGATCAGACCCTACACCCAAACGAGGGCACTACATTCATCCACCTCTGGCCTGCTAGCCCCCCTACCTCTATGGAAGCACAGTCCCAGCTCAGCCCAGTCAAAGCTATTCGCTGCTCTGGCACCCCAAAGCTCCCCCACGACGCCAGGACAGCGGAGTCACTGACCACCTTCCGGAGACACTTGAAACTACACCTACCTCTTTAAGGAATACCTGGAATAGTATAAATGTAATCCTTCTACCCCCCCCCCCCCCACCCCCCCATAAAAAAAATAGTTTTTTGCACCCTAAAAAAACTTAGAGAATCATCTGCACAACTGGACAGTTTTGGTGTTTTGGGAACATACAGTGGCTTGCGAAAGTATTCGCCCCCCTTGGCATTTTTTCTATTTTGTTGCCTTACAACCTGGAATTAAAATGGATTTTTGGGGGGGGTTGTATCATTTGATGTACACAACATGCCTACCACTTTGAAGATGCAAAATATTTTTTCTTGTGAAACAAAACTTGAGCGTGTGTGACAGGTTAAAGGACATATTCATAGTCTGTTATATACTAAAAAGTATTAGTAAGTTCATGGTATGTAAGGATCTTAAAATATCTAAGGTTAAAAAGATCATGCATCCAGTACTAGTTCATAGAGATTGATAAAATTCATAAATGTGTTAAAATCAGTCAAGTGTAAAAGGGTAAATATTGTAAGAGGAATGTGTAAGCGTTATATTGACTACTTTATTTTGTGGTGCCTAATTTAAGGGTAAAAGTGTTAATCTGTGATCTACTAAATGCTCTTAATCTATGAGCCTGAGATCGATTGCTCTGGTCTCCACCCAACTTTCTGGGGAAATCGCGGTCTTTTTTCTCATTATACTAAAGTTTTCAGTGAGGAAACATAACTGCGTCACTCTCGTGATTATTTCTCCCCTTTTTCAGGGGCGTAACATTTTGGAGGCTCCGCTGAGATTGCTGCTCAGATGTCCGGCTTCCACATCCTGGTCGCTGAATTCCGAGCCAGCTAAATCCCTACATAACAACCCAGGCAGGCTGCAGTGAGGAAAGTGTTGCTGTTCGAGGGGAGCTGGAAGTTGGGGGTTAAGTACGTGTCAACTGAGGCCGTTGAGAGACCATCAGAGACAGTAAGGACCATCTAATTCAGAGTCAACTCCTGCACAGTAAAGGTTCCTCCTGTCCTGTCAACATGACAACCGCCTTGGAAGAACTACAGGAAGAGGTAGTAGGAGAATTGCACACCCTGACTAAAGACAAGTTACTAGACGTATGTGATTTCCTTGACATATCAGGCGAACAGAGAAGAGATGTTCAAGACAAATCCCGCATATCACTGATGACTCACATTATGATGTTCCTTGAAAGAGAGGAAGTTGCAGAGTTAGAAGATGGCGGCATGTCGGAATTATTGTTACTTAAAGACAAAATGACAGAGATGATCAGTGGCATAGATAGCAAGACAGGGCAAACTGACCATGATATTGAAACAGCCAGAACACATCACAGAATAGAGGGACTGAGAACTGTAACCCCACAACAAGGGGTGGGAACTGAGCAGAGTACTGCAGACAAAGCCAGTGATTCTCTGCGCCAGCCCCAACCCCCTGCCCATCTTCAGAGGAGCATGCAGCTCTCACCCAGTGCACAGCCCGGCTCATACTGGTGCAAAGAGTAAACAATTTCTGGTCAGATAGGTGAACCGGGCCAGAAAGATAAACTGACTTTTTCCAGCCTTGCCCATCAGATTGAGAATGGACTTAACAGAGGCTATCCTGAGGTAGAAATAGTAGACGCAGTAATCAGGGCTATTTCTCCAGGCTCACAGCTACGCAGCTACTTGGAAGGTAAACCCCAGCTAACTCTTCCCACACTTAGATGCATCCTGCGTTCCCACTTCCAAGAGAAGAGTGCAACAGAGCTTTACAAACAGCTAGCTTCAGAAGCACAGCATAGCAAGGAGACCCCTCAAAGCTTCCTGATGCGCGTCTTAGATTTGAGGCAGAAAGTACTATTTGCGTCCCAGGAGTCAGAATCAGGGCTTAAGTATGACCCTGCTCTAGTCCAGCGCATGTGTTTACACACAGTCCTTACAGGTCTCCAGAGTGACAGTATCAGGATAGACATGCAGCCTCTCCTGCTTGATAGCGAAACATCAGATGAGGTTTTGCTAGAGAAGCTTAACATTGCTTGTGCTAATGAGATAGAAAGACGAAACAAAAAGCGTTTTAATGCCCCACAGCCTGCTACAACCGTAAGTGTAGTCCAGTTAGAAGATACGCCATCTGCAAAGTGTCCTGTGAAGGAAGCCAAAGCTAAGATACCCGCAGAACTGTTAACAGAGTTAGCTGAACTTAAAGACGGGTGTAGCTTCCCTAAAAGGTCTCAGTGCAGAGATTGCTCAGATTAAGGAGACATTACAGCAGCCTATGTTTCAGTCATCGCCTTATGCCCATGCCCCACCTCCAGTTAGGAGGCCAGATAGGGACCCCCAGCCACCTGTTTCCCAGCAGCAGTATTACAGCAACTACAGTCAGCCCCAAGCACCTGACCCTGCGCAGTATCAATATGCACCTAACCTGTATACCAACCGCTCTGCTCAAGCTCCAAGGAGGTGTTTTGTCTGCCAGCAGGCCAGAACAGATGCACACTGCACACACTGCTTCCGATGTGGGAGTGGAGAACATTCTCAAGCTGGATGTAAAATCCAGGGAGTCAGACCATCAAAAGAGGCCCCTTTAAACGGGGAAGGGTTACCGCTGAGGGACAAGTGTTAACCGTAGCTACCAAAAAGTCCCAGAAATCTGCAAATTGTGCCAGAGAAGATTCATTTGAGAACCTGAAACAATGTTCATCATGTAAAGAGACACTGTACTGTTCCAAAGGATGTCAAAACCAACATTGGACTAAACATAAGGAAAAATGCACTCACCTAAAAATTTACTCTACCTGTGAAAAGCTTTCCTGTACAGAAGAAAACCCACTCTTTACCATCCCTAGCTCAAGGTTGCCACCCCCATAAGGTCACCTCGCTAGTCGGTAGACAGTGCCTTGTTGAGTGTCACCTCAATCGCCACCACCTCCAAGCCCTATGGGACACAAGCTCTCAGGTATCGGTCATTGATGAACGATGGAAAGCGGAATCTCTCCCAAACGCAAGGCTGAGGGATGTTTCAGAAATTCTGGACTCACCTGATGATCTAAGATTGACGGCAGCAAATGGGACTGAAATGCCGTACCTGGGATGGATTGAAACAACTTTTCGGCTAGCCTCTGAAACTGACCAAACGAAGGAACTGATCATCCCAGTGCTGGTAATGAAAGGCTGTCACCTATCTCATCCCATCATAGGTTTCAATGTTATTGAGCACATCCTGACAATGACCGAAAAGACTAAACGGTACAGTACAGTGAAAAAAGCTTTCCCAAGCCTCAAAAGAAATAAGGTGAGAGCTTTTATACAGGCTGTTAGCGCAGAATAGACAGATGAATACGCAGTGAAAACCAAGAAAGAGAAGGTTGCTGTACCAAAACACAGTAGCATTCAGATTGAGTGCCGTGTAGCTTCCCAGCCTTTCAAAGACGACATGACAATGCTTTTCCAGCCAGACCTGAACCCACAGTGGCCAGATGAACTTGAGTTCTTTGACACACTAGTCAGAGTTAGGAAAGGTGTTTTTCCAGTTATCATGCTTGATGTCTCTAACCCCACTGACCACGACATTGCCCTGCTAGGACGCACCATAATCGGTACAGTACAAACCATTATGACTGTGTTACCTGCCCAAATCTTTGAAAAAGCTGTCACCCCAGCCACAGTGAATCACACTAGTGTTCAAACTCCATGTACTGCTACTGAACAGTGGGATCCACCAGTAGGTTTAAGTCACCTAACCGAAGAACAGAGAGAGGTTGTTAGGAAAATGCTTAGAGAAGAGTGTCACTCCTTCTCCAGATCAGACAATGACATTGGCTGCATTGAACGATTGAAAATGACTATTTCTCTAAAGGACTCTGAACCAGTCAAGCGCACATACATGTCAGTTCCCAGGCCACTGTATCAGGAGATGAAGGGTTACCTTCATGACCTCATAGCCCAGGGTTGGGTTAGGAAGTCAAACTCTTCATATTCTTCACCTGTCGTGTGCGTTAGGAAGAAGGACGGGACCCTCCGGTTGTGTATAGATTACAGAGACCTGAACAGAAAGACACATCCCGACCGCCAGCCCATCCCTCGGGTCCAGAACATCATGGACAGTTTAGGTGGTAATTCCTGGTTCTCCCTTTTAGATCAGGGAAAAGCATATCACCAAGGGTTCATCTCTGAAGAAAGCAGATCACTGACAGCATTTGTGACCCCATGGGGACTCTATGAGTGGATACGTATGCCATTCGGCCTCATGAACGCTCCTGCAGCTTTTCAGCGTTGTATGGAGGAATGTTTGGAAGGGCTCCGGGACAACATCTGCATTCCTTATCTGGACGACACGCTAGTTTTCAGTAAAACTTTCGACAGCCATGTGAATGATGTGCAAAAGGTTTTGCAGCGTCTCAGAGAGTATGGCATCAAACTCAAGCCAAGTAAGTGTGATCTCTTTAAACCCCAGGTCCGTTATTTGGGCAGAATAGTGTCTGCAGACGGCAGCAAAGTTGACCCAGCCGATTTTGAAGCAGTAAGAGCATTGAAAGAGATCAGACCACAGACTGTGGGCCAGCTCAGAAAAAATGCTTGGTTTACTCACTTACTACAGACAGTACATCAAATACTTTTCTAGGAGGGCCAGCTGTCTGTATGACCTCCTGAAAGCAGATTCAGAGAAATTACCTGACCACCCACGGAAAGCAAAAACAAAGAAAGTAAGTCATGTGGTGCCCTCAAACAAGCCAATCCTGTGGACTGACCAGCATCAACAGGCACTTGAACAGCTGATTGAGTGTCTGCTTCACCCACCAGTCTTAGGTTTCCCTGACTTCACTCAGCCATTTGTTGTACACACTGATGCGTCACACCAAGGCTTGGAAGCAGTTCTTTATCAAGAGCAAGATGGGAAGCTTAGGGTCATTGCTTATGGCTCTCGAACCTTAACAGCAGCTGAGAAGAACTATCACTACCACTCTGGCAAGCTAGAATTTCTAGCTCTAAAATGGGCAATCACTGATAAGTTCCATGATTATTTGTACTATGCTCCGACCTTCACTGTATACAGCGATAACAACCCGCTCAGCTACATTCTGTCTACTGCCAAACTGAACGCAACCACTTCCAGGTGGGTTGCAGAATTGGCTGATTTCCACTTTACAATAAAGTACAGGCCAGGCAGAGAGAACAGTGATGCAGATGCTTTGTCGAGGATGCCACTGGATGTAGAGTCACTGATGAGAGAATGTTCTGAGGAGCTTCCACCAGACACCATTGCCGCCACGATACAAGCAGTAGAGGTACAGAAAGAGCCTTTTGTGCCTTGGTCAATTTCAGCTGCATCTATGTCAGTATCAGCTGAAGGTGAGACAACTACAGCAACAATCAGCTCGATCCCAAAAGAGGGGATAAGAGAGGCACAAGAGTCTGATCCGGTCATCCGTCCTGTGCTCGATTTCAAGCTGTCTGGTTCCAAACCGCCAGTTAAAGAGCAAAAGGAATTCAGTCCAAAGACAAAATGCCTATTTAGAGAATGGGACAAATTGACAATCGACAGTGATGGTATTCTTTACAGAATCACTACAGCCCGCAAGCAGTTAGTTCTACCAGAGCAGTACAAAGGTAAAGTGATGGAAGAGTTGCACAATAACATGGGACACCAAGGTACTGACCGCACTGTATCACTAGTACGTGACCGCTTCTTCTGGCCTTATATGCAATCTGACATCGAGCACTATGTGACTAAAACTTGTAGCTGTGTCATGCAGAAAAGGCCATGAAACAAGAGCTCCTCTGACAAACATTGTGACAACACAGCCATTTGAACTGGTATGTATAGATTTCCTCCATCTCGACAGATGCAAAGGGGGATATGAGTACATCCTCGTGATTGTTGATCATTTTACACGTTTCACTCAAGCCTACGCCACCACATCAAAGTCAGGAAAAACTGCTGCAAATCTCATCTTCAATGACTTTGCCCTGAAGTTTGGGTTCCCCTCCCGCATCCACCATGACCAAGGGGGAGAATTCGAAAATCAGTTGTTCCATCAGTTAAAGAAACTCAGTGGCATGACGGGGTCCAGAACAACACCCTACCACCCGATGGGGAACGGTCAAGTGGAACGTATGAACAGAACATTGTTGCAAATGCTAAAGACACTAACTGAGACACAAAAGTCAAACTGGAAGGAGTCTCTAAACAAACTGGTTTATGCCTATAACTGCACCCGTTGCGAAGTGACTGGCTATTCACCATTTTATCTTCTGTTTGGGAGATCACCCAGGCTTCCAGTTGATATGTTCTTTGGATTGTGCACAGAGGCAGGTTCCAGTAACCAGCGAGACTACGTGGAGAACTGGAAACGAGGAATGGAAGAAGCATACGCCATTGCAAATGAAAATGCTCAGAAAGCTGCTGAAAGAAGTAAGAAGTACTATGACACTAAAGTTAGGAGTTCAGTGCTACAGCCTGGCGAGCGAGTTCTGATTAAAAACCTGACACCAAGAGGAGGACCAGGCAAACTCCGTAACTATTGGGAAGATCAAATTCACACAGTAGTGAGACAAATGGGTTCAGACCTGCCGATTTATGAGTTGAGACCAGAAAAGGGTAGGGGACGCTCCCGGGTCCTGCACAGAAACCTGCTCATGTCCTGTGACCACTTACCTTTTGAGAGACAACCAGAAATGACTAAAGATGACAAAAGTAAGAAAAAGAGACATCAGCCTGGATCACAGCCTCTAGATTCTGATGAAGACAGCGGGGATGAATATGACCTTCATCATGAGCCGCTACAGGTCCCCACATCTCCTACAGTACCTGAGAGGTATGCTGAACCAGCGAGAGAGTCGGAAAACAGGCCCCCACCAGTGAAACAGACAGTTGCGGTGCCAGTTCCTGATACGCTACCAGCACAGCCTCTTGTTGAAAATCAGCTGGAGGAGAAAACAACAGTTAAAGAACTGCCTGCTGAGGAGATGAACTTGCCTGCTGAAAATGTGCTTGATGATCGTCCACTAAGTGCCTTTCCTTCATTAACTGCTGCTGCTGAACCTGAGGAACCAGCTTACCAGCTGCCACAAAGAGAGAGACACCCTCCAAGACGTATCACCTATGATCAGCTTGGTATCCCTTCCTGCTACAGTATCCAGCCACAGCCACAGTTGTTCCCTGTCTACCCTGCACCAGGACTGGTTCCATGGCTGCCATCGCTACAGCGATATTACCTTCAGCCACCCTACATGTATGGACTTCAGCAAACTTGAGGCTACAGAGTTGACATGTTTGACCATGGACTACTGACTGATTTCACAGACTTTCACGAGACAATTAGCAGACTATGCATATAGATCATTAAAACTGATGGACTGTTGACAATAGTATGAAAAAAAACTGCTTATGGACTGTTTATACAGCTGGTCAACAGATATGGACTGTGAATATAACTTCTTGGTTCTATTTGAACTGTGAACTTTGACCTCTGCTCAAGGAATAGCTTACAGAAGAGGATTTTCTACGTCCAGTGCTTATAGACTGTTTAAGAAGACAATGTTGGTAATGTTGGGACAACATTTATTTTGTCGGGGAGAGTGTGACAGGTTAAAGGACATATTCATAGCCTGTTATATACTAAAAAGTATTAGTAAGTTCATGGTATGTAAGGATCTTAAAATATCTAAGGTTAAAAAGATCATGCATCCAGTACTAGTTCATAGAGATTGATAAAATTCATAAATGTGTTAAAATCCGTCAAGTGTAAAAGGGTAAATATTGTAAGAGGAATGTGTAAACGTTATATTGACTACTTTATTTTGTGGTGCCTAATTTAAGGGTAAAAGTGTTAATCTGTGATCTACTAAATGCTCTTAATCTATGAGCCTGAGATCGATTGCTCTGGTCTCCACCCAACTTTCTGGGGAAATCGCAGTCTTTTTTCTCATTATACTAAAGTTTTCAGTGAGGAAACATAACTGCGTCACTCTCGTGATTATTTCTCCCCTTTTTCAGGTACGTTATTGATAAAATGAGTTAATTTGAATGTAATAACTTGCTAACATGTCAAGAGAGTTTTAAGGTATGTGTTAGTAACATCTTGAGTAAGTTAGAGTTAAGTTGAAGAGAGTTATTAGGTGCGTGTGTGAGTGAAACCTGCTTGGTTGCAGCGAAGAATAGCTTCGTACTGAGAGTAGCTGCCATTTTATGTTAATTGTGAATGAACATGTGCGCTGTTAATAATATATTTGGGGTTATTTGTATAATGTGTTTTGAATACTTTGTTGACATGGTTGATAAATGTAGTTATGGGTTACTGAGCTAAAGCTACTTTGTGTTTGACAGTTATATTGAAACATTTGTATATGTTTTAGTGAATTACAGTTTATGCTGTTGTGACTTGAATAAGCTTTGTACCCTACAAAACTCTGGTTCCTGTAGATCTGTTGTTCTGTAAAATGTGGTATTTTTGTAAAAGGATTATACTAAAGTTTTCAGTGAGGAAACATAACTGCATCACTTTCGTGATTATTTCTCCCCTTTTTCAGGGGCGTAACACGTGCATAACTATTCACCCCCCCAAAGTCAATACTTGGTAGAGCCACCTTTTGCAGCAATTACAGCTGCAAGTCTCTTGGGGTTTGTCTCTATAAGCTTGGCACGTCTAGCCACTGGGATTTTTGCCCATTCTTCAAAGCAAAACTGCTCCAGCTCCTTCAAGTTGGATGGGTTCCGCTGGTGTACAGCAATCTTTAAGTCATACCACAGATTCTCAATTGGATTGAGGTCTGGGCTTTGACTAGGCCATTCCAAGACATTTAAATGTATCCCCTTAAACCACCCGAGTGTTGCTTTAGCAGTATGGTTAGGGTCATTGTCCTGCTGGAAGGTGAACCTCCGTCCCAGTCTCAAATCTCTGGAAGACTGAAACAGGTTTCCCTCACGAATTTCCCTGTATTTGGCGCCATCCATCATTCCTTCAATTCTGACCAGTTTCCCAGTCCCTGCCGATGAAAAACACCACAGCATGATGCTGCCACCACCATGCTTCACTGTGGGGATGGTGTTCTCGGGGTGATCCAGGCTCTGTCGTAGCTGGCCGCGACCGGGAGACCCATGGGGCGGCACACAATTGGCCCAGCGTCGTCCAGGGTAGGGGAGGGAATGGCCAGCAGGGATGTAGCTCAGTTGGTAGAGCATGGCATTTGCAACGCCAGGGTTGTGGGTTTGATTCCCACGAGGGGCCAGTATGAAAAATAAAATAATAAAATAATGTATGCACTCACTAACTGTAAGTCGCTCTGGATAAGAGCGTCTGCTAAATGACTAAAATGTAAATGATGAGAGGTGTTGGGTTTGCGCCAGACATAGCGTTTTCCTTGATGGCCTAAAAGCTCAATTTTCGTCTCATCTGACCAAAGTACCTTCTTCCATATGTTTTGGGAGTCTCCCAAATGCCTTTTGGCGAACACCAAACGTGTTTGCTTATTTTATTCTTTAAGCAATGGCTTTTTTCTGTCTATTCTTCCGTAAAGCCCAGCTCTGTGGAGTGTATGGCTTAAAGTGGTCCTATGGACAGATACTTTTTTGAAACAAATTTTATTTTCATTTCACTTTACCAATTTTGACTATTTTGTGTATGTCCATTACATGAAATCCAAATAAAAATCCATTTAAATTACAGGTTGTAATGCAACAAAATAGGAAAAATGCCAAGGGGCATGAATACTTTTGAAAGCACTGTATCTTTTGTGATGTCCCCACAATGTTCTCACCTGACTGTTCCCAAAACCTAAAGAAAACATTCTGAGAACTTTTAAAGAACCGATTAAATGTGTTCTAGGAACGTTATTGCAACATCAGGTGAATGTTTTATACACACACTATAATCATCAGCACGACTGGACAGTTTTTGTGTTATGAGAACATTTGCTGCGACCTAACAAATATTCCGGTAACCTTCAAATAACCAATTTTGACTTGCTGGGTGGGAACTTAACTACAGTACAAACCACATAATTTATTTCCATTTAAGACTATCTATACTAGCATGGAGTCCTCCCTGTTTAGTCCATGTCAGACTATTGCTAGGGACTCAGCTGTAAAACAAGTTACCACCACTTCCCTTCCTCCCTATTGATGCAAAATTCCTGGTTGGTGGAACCGTTTACCATTTACTCTAGAAACCTGCATTCGTCCAATATAAACTTTAGTTTTCATGTTTTCCCGTTTGGAGTAAATGTTTTGCGTTGCCAAACCTTTTGCAAAAGACAAAACTTTTTGCAACGCAACCTGACTAATGAATACACCCACGAAGACTCTTGTTGGTGGGCTCTACCCTGATGACTCACTAAATTCTTCCATGATGTACTGGGCCGTACGCACTACCCTCTGTAGTGCCTTGCGGTCGGAGGCCGAGCAGTTGCCATACCAGGTGGTGATGGAACCAGTCAGGATGCTCTCGATGGTGCAGCTGTATAACTTTTTGAGGATCTTAGGACCCATGCCAAATCTTTTCAGTCTCCTGAGGGGGAATAGGCTTTGTCGTGCCCTCTTCACGACTGTCTTGGTGTGTTTGGACCATAATCGTTTGTTAGTGATGTGGACACCAAGGAACTTGAAGCTCTCAACCTGTTCCACTACAGCCCAGTCGATGAGAATGGGGGTGTGCTCAGTCCTCTTTTTTTTCCTGTAGTCCACAATCATCTCCTTTGTCTTGATCACGTTGAGGGAGAGGTTGTTATGTTGGCACCACACAGCCAGGTCTCTGACCTCCTTCCTATAGGCTGTCTCATCGTTGTCAGTGATCAGGCAACGTTGTCGGCAAACTTAATGATGGTGTTGGAGTTGTGCCTGGCCATGCAGTCATGGGTGAACATGGAGTACAGGAGGGGACTGAGCACGCACCCCTGAGGGGCCCCTGTGTTGAGGATCAGCATGGCAGATGTGTTGTTACCTACCCTTACCACCTGTGGGCGGCCCGTCAGGAAGTCCAGGATCCAGTTGCAGAGGGAGGTGTTTAGTCCCAGGATCCTTAGCTTAGTGATGAGCTTTGAGGGCACTATGGTGTTGAACGCTGAGCTGTAGTCAATGAATAGCATTCTCACGTAGTTGTTCCTCTTGTCCAGGTGGGAAAGGGCAGTGTGGAGTGCAATAGAGATTGCATCATCTGTGGATCTGTTGGGGCGGTATGCAAATTGGAGTGGGTCTAGGGTTTCTGGGATAATGGTGTTGATGTGAGCCATGACCAGCCTTTCAAAGCACTTCGTGGCTACAGACGTGAGTGCTACGGGTCGATAGTCATCTAGGCAGGTTATCTTAGTGTCCTTCGGCACAGGGACTATGGTGGTCTGCTTGAAACATGTTGGTATTACAGACTCAGTCAGGGACATGTTGAGAATGTCAGTGAAGACACTTGCCAGTTGGTCAGCACATGCTTGGAGTACACGTCCTGGTAATCCATCTGGCCCTGCGGCCTTGTGAATGTTGACCTGCTTAAAAGTCTTACTCACATCAGCTACGGAGAGCGTGATCACGTAGTCATCCGGAACAGCCTTTGCTCTCATGCATGCTTGAGTGTTGCTTGCCTCGAAGCGAGCATGGAAGTGATTTAGCTCATCTGGTAGGCTTGTGTCACTGGGCAGCTCGCGGCTGTGCTTCTCTTTGTAGTCTGTAATAGTTTTCAAGCCCTGCCACATCCGGCGAGCGTCGGAGCCGGTGTAGTACGATTCAATCTTAGTCCTGTATTGACTCGTTGCCTGTTTGATGGTTCGACGGAGGCCATAACGGGATTTCTTATAAGCGTCACTGGTGCTTCTTGCTTTAGTTTTTACTTATAAGCAGGAATCAGGAGGATAGACTTATGGTCAGATTTGCCAAATGGAGGGCGAGAGAGAGCTTTGTATGCGTCTCTGTGTGTGGAGTAAAGGTGATCTAGAGTTTTTTTTCCTCTGGTTGCACATTTAACATGCTGGTAGAAATTAGGTAAAATGGATTTAAGTTTCCCTGCATTAAAGTCCCCGGCCACTAGGAGCGCTGCCTCTGGATGAGCGTTTTCCTGTTTACTTATGGCCTTATACAGCTCATTGAGTGCAATCTTAGTGCCAGCATTGGTTTGTGGTGGAAGATAGACAGCTACGAAAAATATAGATGAAAAGTCTCTTGGTAGATAGTGTGGTCTACAGCTTATCATAAGATACTCTACCTCAGGCGAGCAAAACCTTGAGACTTCCTTAGTATTAGATTTTATGCACCAGCAAATATACACAGACCGCCACCCCTTGTCTTACCGGAGTCAGCCGTTCTATCCTGCCGATGTAGCGTATATCCCGACAGCTGTATGTTGTCCATGTCGTCGTTCAGCCACGATTCGGTGAAACATAAGATATTACAGTTTTTAATGTCCCGTTGGTAGGATAACCGTAATCTTAGGTCGTCCAATTTGTTTTCAGATGATTGAACATTGGCTAATAAGATTGATGGAAGAGGCAGTTTACTCGCTCGCCGTCGGATCCTTACAAGGCACCCCGACCTACGTCCACGATATCTCCGTCTCTTTTTCATGCGAATGACGGGGATTTGGGCCTTGTCGGGTGTCTGTAGGATATCCTTTGCGTCCGACTCGTTGAAGAAAAAATCTTCGTCCAATACGAGGTGAGTAATCGCTGTCCTGATATCCAGAAGCTATTTTTGGTCATAAGAGACGTAACTGCTTACTGACTGTACACTGTAACGTTACTGCATGATTGTAGCGGGTTTACTAACGCGTTAGTTCTATTAGCTATGCTGATTATGACGTTACTTTAGCTAATATCATCAAGGACATCAACCACCCGAGCCACTGCCTGTTCACCCCGCTATCATCCAGAAGGTGAGGTCAGTACAGGTGCATCAAAGCAGGGACCGAGAGAATGAAAAACAGGTTCTATCTCAAGGCCATCAGACTGTTAAATAGCCATCACTAGCACATTAGAGGCTGCTGCTGCCTATTTGAAATCACTGGCCACTTTAAGAAATGGAACACTAGTCACTTTAATAATGTTTACATATCTTGCACTACTCATCTCATATGTATATACTGTATTCTAGTCTATAATATTCTACTGTATCTTAGTCCATGCCGCTCTGTCATTGCTTGGCCATATATGTATATCTTTTTAAATTCCATTCCTTACTAGATTTGTGTGTATTGGGTATATGTTGTGAAATTGTTAGACATTAATTGTTAGATATTACTGCACTGTCGGAGCTAGAAGCACAAGCATTTCGTTACACCCGCAATAACATCTGCTAAACACGTGTATGTGACAAATAAAATGTGATTTGATTTAATAATAATTAACACCATACTACACAATTTCTACTTAGTCCTACTTCAGGCCAACAGCCTGAAAGGATGGGACACCACCACTTAACACACCCTGTAACTCTTCTGACGTCAAGTCTCGCACACCCAAATACCACTCTGCAGCTGCCACCACAACCTCCATTTTCTGCGACTTACGTTCCATCCCTGCAGTACAGTTGATAACCATTGCTATATAGTTCTTCTAACATCTTCAATATATGCCTCGGAATTCTATAAGAGGGACGCGCACAGTTGAGTCCCCGATGTGTCTGTCTTCACTTGTAGCCCACTTCTTAGCTGAAATGCCTGTGAGAAGGACCCGATCACGTGACGTGCATTGCCTAATAAGAATTGAGATATCTGAGAGAGCCATGTGAGTGAGAGGTGCTTCGGAGCATGCAGCCAGGAGAAGGGAATTATAATTATTATGTTCAGCCCAAGGGCATAACGGCCACTTTTGCCGCAAAAAAGGCATGGATTCTTCAGGGGGCATTATGGCCACACAAGGAGGATGCTGTCGGGGAAATTCGAGGCCTGGTGAGAATATTATCAAGCGCTTGTCAAATTGTGAATGAGAGACTGATGAAGTGTGTGCAGCCTACACAAGAAACAGAGCAGAGCTCATGCGACTTTTTTCAAATCATCATTAGAGTCGCATCATACTGCCTTAGAATGTATTCAAAATATATATATATAGCCCAACATTTGTATCACAACTAAAGTGGCATAAACAACTCTAAATTAAGTATATAGGAGGACCTGTTTCTTTGTTAACCGCTCAACACAAAAATAGCCGCATGTACGCACTTCCTTGGAAATCGTTTGAAGAAAATATCCTTTCTGTTTTATTCAGCTATGTTCAATTGTATTCTTCATACTATAAAATCATTAAAATGAATGCCACCGAATTCTAAGCAAATCTTGTCTGCTAAATGAACTAGTGTAGCCCACAGCCATACGGCATAGCCAGATCTGGGCCTAACATGAGGATAACTCAGAGTATGCTATTCTGTTCTTCTGAAATAGACAACATTTTCTTCATATCATGTTACTTTAGACCTGTCTAAAATAAATAATGGATTTATTGTGATGGTGTAGGCAAGGTTTCCCCAACTGGCGGGCTGCGGGTGGTTTTATTTGGCCCCCAAATATAAATAAATAATAATTATATTTACTTAAAATGTAAAAAACAATAGTTGGACATAAAAGACTGTAAAAAGTTATTTTAATTTAGTAAATCTATTCCAATAGAGCGACATGTGATCGTATACAAATGTAAGCAAGTTTTGAAATGATCATGTTTTTGTCAAATATTTTATCTGTTTGTGATTCTTGCGATCAAATTGCAGTCTACAAATGATTTGTAATTATGTTCCTACCATCCGCTCACGAAAAAATTGGCCCGCGGCTGAATCTAGTTGATGATCCCTAGTGTAGGCTATTTTTATTGCTTTTTTTTTTAGACTTTTTCAAATGTAGGCCTAGATGTTCCAAAGGTCTGTATCAGTTGCTTGTAGGCTTTAAGTGGAAGCCAGGAGATACTAAACGTGTTTATGTTAGTTAACGGTCAATTACCATGAGATTGGCAGTTATTTGCTTGACAATCGCTAGCTGACAACATTTAATGACCACCACAGACATAGGCCCGCCCAGCAGGATCCATTCGGACCAGGGACGAAATTTTTAGAGAAACTTGATCCAGCAACTGTGCCAATCTTTACAAGATTAAGAAAAGTCGCTCAACCCCATACCGGCCCCAGGGCAATGTTCAGTGCGAGCGCTTCAACCGGACTCTTCATGACCCTGCTGCCCCCTTGACCTGAAGAGGCTCTGGGCTCACCACCTCCATCAGGTCACCTATGCATACAACACCACCTCCATCAGTCTACTGGTATGACTCCTTACTATCTGATGTTAGGGGCGGAAGCCCGATTTGCCTGCTGACTTTTTGCTAGGTGTGGGTAAAGAGGATTCTGGGGGAGGGCAATGTGGAGGATTGGGTGCAGGGAGCACCAGGACTCCTTGGGGGAAGCATAATGATCATGTGCAGCAGCGACTGTCACCAGTACTGGAGGCGAGTTATGCGGTTGCGGTGTGGGCCTATTGAGTAAAATGTCTGTAGGGCTTTCCACCCCTTTTGTTTTTCAGTACCTCGTCGGGGTGCCGATGCATTTGGAGGGGGAGGAATGTAGCCAGTGGCGCCGAGTAGCTGGTATGAAAATAAGAGGTGAGCAATGTCATAAATACCTGAATTGTCACGAGTTGCTAAGCCAGAACCCAGAAGCAGACCAGGACAAGGTAAGTTGAAACGAAGGTGAGTGTTTATTACAAATTCAAGAGTGATGCTGAATAATCCAGGGAACAGAGCGGGCGGCGTTGATTAGTTGTTGGGGGTGCAGTGGTTGATCCCATCCTGGGTCGGCAGCCGCCGACCACCAGGCAGAGGTTGGATGAAGGTTCCGGACGGGTGACTGCAGATGGAACAAAACGGGGGTAAGTAAGCAACAAACCAACAAGGTGCAAAAACAACAAAACTAACGCTAGGCTCTAAGACTGATACTCTGGTAAACCTACTGTTCATGGCTAACGATCCGGCAGGGAATGGATGTTAGGCCAGAGCCTAAGAAGGGTGATGATCAGGACCAGGTGTGCAGATTGCTGATGGGATGCAGGTGCGGAAATCAAGAGAGCTCCCCGGAGCGTTCCCGAACCCTCGGAAACTGGAGATCACGAACAGAAAAACTAGTCACCAGACAGGACCCGACTCAGACTGCCGGGATCGTTACAGTACCCCCCTCCGACGAACGCCACCGGGCGGACTCCCGGAGCGCCAGGATGGAGGCGGTAGAAGTCACTGATGAGGTCAGCATCTAGGACCTGTCGCCGCGGAATCCAACTCCTCTCTTCAGGACCATACCCCTCCCAGTCCACGAGATACTGGAAACCCCGGCCCCGCCGTCTGGAATCCATGATGCGACGCACCGTGTAGGCAGGACCACCTCCGATCATCCGAGGAGGAGGAGGAGGAGGCGGAGGAGGCAACAGAGGACTGAGGAAAACAGGCTTGAGGCAGGAGACATGAAAGGTGGGATGGACTCTGAGCGTCCTCGGGAGTTTGAGTCGAACTGCCACCGGATTGATCACCTTCTCCACCACAAACGGACCAATGAACTTCGGTAACAACTTCCTAGACTCAGTCCGTAACGGAAGATCCCGTGTGGCCAACCAGACCCTATCTCCGATGGAATAGGTGGGAGCGGGGATCCGGCGACGATTCGCCTGGAGCTGATACCGGTCCGAAACTCTAAGGAGTGCCTTTCTGGCCCGATGCCAGGTCCGGTGGCAACGCAGAATATGGGCCTGAACAGAAGGCACTGAGAGCTCCTTCTCCTGAGAAGGGAACAGGGGAGGTTGGTAGCCATACAGGCACTGGAAGGGAGACATCCCAGTGGCAGATGTAGGGAGAGTATTGTGGGCATACTCAACCCAAGGCAACTGAGAGACCCAGGAGGTGGGGTTGGAAGAGACCAGGCAGCGTAGCGTGGATTCCATCTTCTGGTTGGCTCTCTCCGCCTGACCATTGGATTGGGGGTGAAAACCCGATGTGAGACTGACTGTAGCTCCAATGGCCAAACAGAAGGACTTCCAGACAGCGGAGGTAAACTGAGGGCCACGGTCGGAAACGATATCACTGGGCAAACCGTGGACCCTGAAAACCTCCCTAACCAGGATCTCGGACGTCTCCGAGGCAGAGGGAAGCTTGGCAATTGGCACAAAGTGGGCGAACTTGCTGAATCTGTCCACGATAGTCAGAACGACCGTGTTCCCCTCAGAAGCGGGCAACCCAGTGACGAAGTCCAGGGCCAGATGCGACCATGGTCGCCGGGGAATAGGAAGGGGGTGAAGTAGTCCAGAGCTGGGCCGATTGGTACTCTTATTCTGCGCACACACTGGACAGGCAGCAACAAAACCCCGAGTATCCTCGGCCATGGCAGGCCACCAAAAACGTCTGCGAAGAAAACGCCATTGTCCGAGCCACGCCAGGGTGACAAGCCATCTTGCTGGCGTGGGACCATTTGAGGACAGCAGGACGAACCGACTCAGGCACAAACAACCGACCGGGTGGACCGTTACCGGGACCGGGCTGAGTCCGAAGGGCCGCCAGCACCTCCTCCTCAATCTTCCACATAACTGCTCCCACGACGCAGTTCCGGGGAGAATTGTCTCGGTCTTGGACCCACTCTCCTCCGTCTTGGAGAACATCCGGGACAAGGCGTCCCGCCTTGCCGTTCTTAGATCCAGGTCGGAACGTCAGGGAAAACTTGAATCGTCCGAAAAACAACGCCCACCTGGCCTGACGGGAGTTGAGACGTTTAGCCGATTGCACGTAAGCAAGATTCTTGTGGTCAGTCCAGACAATAAACGGTTTGCTCCGCCCCCTCCAACCAGTGGCGCCACTCCTCCAAGGCAAGTTTCACCGCGAGAAGCTCCCGGTTACCCACATCGTAATTCCTCTCCGCAGGCGAAAGGCGACGAGAGTAGTAGGCGCAGGGATGGAGTTTACTGTCCGTGGAGCATCGCTGCGACAGGATGGCGCCAACTCCCACATCAGACGCGTCCACTTCAACGACGAACTGACGGGCCGTGTCCGGTTGAGAGAGAATCGGTGCGTTGGTGAATCGCCTCTTCAAATCCAGAAACGCTCGATCCGCCTCCGGATTCCACTTGAAGGTCCTGATACTGGAAGTCAAGGCAGTTAACGGAGCGGCCACACGGCTGTAATCCCGGATGAATCTGCGGTAGAAATTCGCAAACCCCAAAAATCTCTGGAGCTGCAATCTCGTACCGGGCTGGGCCCATTCCAGAACCGCTCTAACCTTCTCCTGGTCCATCCTAATCTCTCCCCTGGAGATGATGTACCCGAGAAAGGATGTCGTGTGGGCGTGAAACTCGCACTTCTCGGCCTTCACGAACAGGCGATTCTCCAACAATCGCTGCAGAACCTGCCGGACATGCTGGACGTGGTCGGAAGGTTCCTTCGAGAAGATCAGAATGTCATCCAGGTAAACAAACACAAAGAGACCGATCATATCTCTCAGGACGTCGTTCACCATACTCTGGAATACCGCTGGAGCATTGGTCAGTCCAAACGGCATCACCTGATACTCGAGTGACCCATCGGTGTATTGAAACCCGTCAACCACTCGTCCCCCTCTCTGATCCGGACCATGTGATACGCATTGCGTAGGTCTAGCTTGGTGAACACCGTAGCACCCTGTAAGGAGTCGAAGGCAGAACTCATCAAGGGCAGGGGATACTTGTTCTTGACCGTGATGTCATTCAACCCCCGATAATCAATACACGGTCGAAGAGAGCCATCCTTCT
This sequence comes from Coregonus clupeaformis, assembly GCF_020615455.1. Classification (NCBI taxonomy): domain Eukaryota; kingdom Metazoa; phylum Chordata; class Actinopteri; order Salmoniformes; family Salmonidae; genus Coregonus; species Coregonus clupeaformis. The sequence continues at coordinate 64,379,069 of NC_059208.1, read as the reverse complement.
TGCCCACAAAGAAGAATCCTGCCCCCAGGGGTGATGACGAGGGACGAACGAGACCAGCAGCTAGGGACTCCTTGATGTAGGTCTCCAAAGCCTCACGTTCAGGTCGGGAGATACTGTATAACCTTCCCTTGGGGTAGACAGCTCCAGGGAACAGGTTGATGGCACAATCATATGGTCGGTGGGGGAGGGGAGTGACAGAGCCTTCTGCTTACTGAAAACTTCCCCCAAATCGTGATATGTCTCGGGAACCAGGGACAAATCTGGGGGTTTAGCCTCAATCACCTGACTGGGAACCGAATGGGGGCAGGCAGTCTTGAGACAGTTAGCATGACAATCAAGGCTCCAACTCGTTACCTTGCCCGTCACCCAATCGAACGTGGGATTGTGTTCCTTCAGCCAGGGGTATCCAAGGACCAGAGGAACATGGGAAGACGGCAGAATGAAGAATGAAATCATCTCAGAATGATTCCCCGACAACCGCATCTTAACCGGTTCAGTCCTCATCGTGATACGTGCCAGACTACTGCCGTTCAGAGTGGTCGCTTCAATGGCTTCCGGCAATTGCTCCTTGGAAAGCCCCAGCTGTTCCACCAACTCGGCATCAAGAAAGCTTCCATCGGCACCTGAATCGATAAAAGCGTTAATCGCTAAGCTCTGATTCCTGTTCACAAGGGTAGCCGGGAAGCGGGGTCTGACAGAGGTACTGAGAGGTTGAAACTGGCTCGCTAAAAGTCCTCCCAACTTTAGCGAGCCGGGCAGTTTGACGACCGCCGGGAACAAGTGGAGATGTAATGTCCCGAGCTACCACAGTAGAGGCAGCAGTTGGTCTTACGTCTATGTTGACGCTCCTCCTTGGTTAACCCGTGCCGCCCCACTTGCATGGGTTCAGAATCGGGAGAGAGGACCTCTCCACTAATCCTTTGTGGTGGAGAATGATCGACGTGTTCTGGTCCACCACCCGACCCGACTGGGAACTGAGAAGCTGATCGATTGGACGGACCCCATTGCTTCTCCCTCCTTCGCTCTCGGACTCGATTATCCACCCGAATAGACAAGGCTACCAAGCTGTCCAGGTCACTAGGCTCCGGATAGGAGATCAACTCATCCTTGAGCTGCTCCGACAGACCCTGGTAAAAGGCCGCTTGCAGAGACTCCTCGTTCCACCCACTCTCCACAGCCAACGTCTTGAACTCGATCACGAAGTCGGCCACGCTGCGAGTTCCTTGGTGAAGCGAAAACAGGCGCCTAGCTGCGTCCCTCCCTCGGACGGAATGGTCGAAGAGCTTCCTCATCTCGGCCGTGAACCCCTGGTATGAAGCCATGCAGGGGTCTTGTCGTTCCCAAACGGCTGAAGCCCACTCCAGCGCTCGACCCCGCAGCAACGCAATCACAAAGGCTATCCTAGCCTTGTCTGTGGCATAAGAGTAGGGCTGTAGATCGAACACTAATCCACACTGCATAAGGAAGGAACGGCATCTTCCCAGCTCCCCCTCATATTTATCCGGCGTCGGAACCTTGGGCTCACGGAAGGACACAGCTCCAGAAGCGGCAGGCGAGATGGGTGAAACCGGTAGTGGATCCTCCACCGGAAACTTGCGTTGGTTCTGGACCTCCGTCAGACCGGTAGAAAGGTTCCGAACTGACAACGCGATCTCCTGTAGTACCGTGCTATGATGGCCCAACATCTTCTCCTGATGGGTAATGGCATGGCGAACAGAGTCCAGGTCCGCTGGGTTCATTACTGGCCGGATCGTTCTGTCACGAGTTGCTAAGCCAGAACCCAGAAGCAGACCAGGACAAGGTAAGTTGAAACGAAGGTGAGTGTTTATTACAAATTCAAGAGTGATGCTGAATAATCCAGGGAACAGAGCGGGCGGCGTTGATTAGTTGTTGGGGGTGCAGTGGTTGATCCCATCCTGGGTCGGCAGCCGCGACCACCAGGCAGAGGTTGGATGAAGGTTCCGGACGGGTGACTGCAGATGGAACAAAAGCGGGGGTAAGTAAGCAACAAACCAACAAGGTGCAAAAACAACAAAACTAACGCTAGGCTCTAAGACTGATACTCTGGTAAACCTACTGTTCATGGCTAACGATCCGGCAGGGAATGGATGTTAGGCCAGAGCCTAAGAAGGGTGATGATCAGGACCAGGTGTGCAGATTGCTGATGGGATGCAGGTGCGGAAATCAAGAGAGCTCCCCGGAGCGTTCCCGAACCCTCGGGAAACTGGAGATCACGAACAGAAAAACTAGTCACCAGACAGGACCCGACTCAGACTGCCGGGATCGTTACATGAATAAAAACCTTTCAGGTGAGAGTTTTGGTTCCGCCCCGGAGGACAGGGAATGTTGCACATCTCTGTTCATGCCTTTGGCTGTCTTGGTCGAACTCTGTCAAACTTTTGGTAAGCCAACTTCATTGTCTTTCTCTGTGAATGTTGTCATAAATGACAGCCATGTAAGACAATGATTTGTGTTTCAGTGACGTATTTCATGCAGTTTGGAAGAGGAGTTCAATGCTGTCACAGACTCGGCATTGATGCCATTTGATGGATGTGTTGGCTGGGAAAGAGTATGGCTTACCAACTGTAGAGGTATGCACTTTTACCTTTGCAACTGGAATCGAATCTGTTTGATGTTGTCACGAATACCGCCGAGGCTGCTCCTCCTCCTTGTTCGGGCAGGCTTCGGCGTTCGTCGTCCCCGGAGTACTAGCTGCCACCGTTTGATGTTTTCGATGTTTTGTTTTGTCATGTCTAGTTTAGTGCACCTGTTTCGTATTCTGTCCTGATTATGTCACCTATAAGTTTCCCTGTGTTATGTTTTGTAGTTGTGTGTTATTGTTCCACATGTCGTGTGTTGATAGGTTCGGTGCCTTGGCTTTGTATAGTATTTTACGCACTGCGCGTATTTCGTTCGCCTCCAGCGTTTGAGGCCGTTTATTTTGTGTCTATTTACAAGTATTAGTAAAGTCGTCTTGACTTATCCTCTGTGTCCTGCGATTGACTCAACCACCGCATCCACATCAGCACATATCTGACAGATATGTTGTGTATTTTATTAAAGTTTTGATATTACTGTGTAAATGAAACCAGGGTTATAATTATGCTGGTGTTTTTCAGATAATTTTGGAGAAGCCTTTCACTGCTCTTACTGTAGTTTTAGTTGGTGTCCCTTACATTTACATTTACATTGTTAGTCATTTAGCAGACGCTCTTATCCAGAGTAGACTTACAGTTAGTGAATACATATATATATTTTTAATACTGGCCCCCCGTGGGAATCGAACCCACAACCCTGGTGTTGCAAACGCCACGCTCTATCAACTGAGCTACATCCCTGCCGGCCATTCCCTCCCCTGCCCTGGACGACGCTGGGCCAATTGTGCGCCGCCTCATGGGTCTCCCGGTCGCGGCCGGCTACGACAGAGCCTGGATACGAATCAGGATCTCTAGTGGCACAGTTAGCACTGCGATGCGGTGCCTTAGACCACTGCGCCACCCAGTGGTAGGCAGGTAGGGTGCGGTTATTTATTTATAGTCCGCCCACTAGCACCTGTGCTGGTGCAAAAGATTTGGGGTTGCCTTGGCGACTAATTTATTATTCTTTGTTATATGTTTGTTTCTATTATTTGTCTTATTTTGTCTTCTTCCCCAGACTTCCTCCAGGGCTGACCGGCGTTTGGAGGGGCTATTTTGACTAGAAAGCAGGAGCCGGTCTTATGAATTCACGTGTGTGCTTTCGCATGCTAATTACAAAGAGTGTTATCTTTCCGAGAGTGTTTCATCTTGAGTGTTTAAATTTTTTTTTTTTTACCTTTATTTAACCCAACACAAACACGTATATATATATATATACAAAAGGGATGTAACCCAAACAAAGAGCGAGGTGTAACCTCTACACAATACACGGGACGAGACCCGTAAAGAACCAGAGTACACTACACGGTACTCACGAGACCAACGGACATGGGACAATAATGGACAAGGACAATGGGGAACAGAGGGCCCATATATACACATACTAATCAGGGGAAATGGGAACCAGGTGTGGTAATGAGACAAGACAGTCCGGGGTTGGTGGTAATGATCCATGTCAGTGACGCCTAGAAAGCCGGTGACGTAGACCTCCGGAACTGGTGAACGGAATGAGCAGCAGTACATTTTTTACATTACATTTTAGTCATTTAGCAGACGCTCTTATACAGAGCGACTTACAGTTAGTGAGTGCATACATTATTATTTAATACTGGCCCCCCATGACAGTACCACTATAGTCAACAGTTATAGCTATAGTCAACAGTTAAAGCTAGGCTATAGTCAACAGTTATAGCTATAGTCAACAGTTAAAGCTAGGCTATAGTCAACAGTTATAGCTATAGTCAACAGTTATAGCTATAGTCAACAGTTATAGCTAGGCTATAGTCAACAGTTATAGCTATAGTCAACAGTTATAGCTATAGTCAACAGTTAAAGCTAGGCTATAGTCAACAGTTATAGCTATAGTCAACAGTTATAGCTAGGCTATAGTCAACAGTTATAGCTTTAGTCAACAGTTATAGCTATAGTCAACAGTTATAGCTAGGCTATAGTCAACAGTTATAGCTATAGTCAACAGTTATAGCTATAGTCAACAGTTATAGCTATAATCAACAGTTATAGCTAGGCTATAGTCAACAGTTATAGCTATAGTCAACAGTTATAGCTATAGTCAACAGTTATAGCTATAGTCAACAGTTATAGCTAGGCTATAGTCGACAGTTATAGCTAGGCTATAGTCAACAGTTATAGCTAGGCTATAGTCAACAGTTATAGCTAGGCTATAGTCGACAGTTATAGCTAGGCTATTGTCAACAGTTATAGCTATAGTCAACAGTTATAGCTATAGTCAACAGTTATAGCTTGGCTATAGTCAACAGTTATAGCTAGGCTATAGTCAACTGTTATAGCTATAGTCAACAGTTATAGCTAGGCTATAGTCAACAGTTATAGCTAGGCTATAGTCAACAGTTATAGCTAGGCTATAGTCAACAGTTATAGCTAGGCTATAGTCAACAGTTATAGCTATAGTCAACAGTTATAGCTATAGTCAACAGTTATATTTAGGCTATAGTCAACAGTTATAGCTAGGCTATAGTCAACAGTTATAGCTAGGCTATAGTCAACAGTTATAGCTAGGCTATAGTCAACAGTTATAGCTAGGCTATAGTCAACAGTTATAGCTAGGCTATAGTCAACAGTTATAGCTAGGCTATAGTCAACAGTTATAGCTTGGCTATAGTCAACAGTTATAGCTAGGCTATAGTCAACAGTTATAGCTATAGTCAACAGTTATAGCTTGGCTATAGTCAACAGTTATAGCTAGGCTATAGTCAACAGTTATAGCTGAGGCTATAGTCAACAGTTATAGCTATAGTCAACAGTTATAGCTATAGTCAACAGTTATAGCTAGGCTATAGTCAACAGTTATAGCTATTGTCAACAGTTATAGCTATAGTCAACAGTTATAGCTATAATCAACAGTTATAGCTTGGCTATAGTCAACAGTTATAGCTATAGTCAACAGTTATAGCTATAGTCAACAGTTATAGCTATAGTCAACAGTTATAGCTAGGCTATAGTCGACAGTTATAGCTAGGCTATAGTCAACAGTTATAGCTAGGCTATAGTCAACAGTTATAGCTAGGCTATAGTCGACAGTTATAGATAGGCTATTGTCAACAGTTATAGCTATAGTCAACAGTTATAGCTATAGTCAACAGTTATAGCTAGGCTATAGTCAACAGTTATAGCTAGGCTATAGTCAACAGTTATAGCTATAGTCAACAGTTATAGCTAGGCTATAGTCAACAGTTATAGCTAGGCTATAGTCAACAGTTATAGCTTGGCTATAGTCAACAGTTATAGCTAGGCTATAGTCAAGAGTTATAGCTAGGCTATAGTCAACAGTTATAGCTTGGCTATAGTCAACAGTTATAGCTAGGCTATAGTCAACAGCTATAGCTATAGTCAACAGTTATAGCTTGGCTATAGTCAACAGTTATAGCTAGGCTATAGTCAACAGTTATAGCTATAGTCAACAGTTATAGCTAGGCTATAGTCAACAGTTATAACTAGGCTATAGTCGACAGTTATAGCTATAGTCAACAGTTATAGCTAGGCTATAGTCAACAGTTATAGCTATAGTCAACAGTTATAGCTTGGCTATAGTCAACAGTTATAGCTAGGCTATAGTCAACAGTTATAGCTATAGTCAACAGTTATAGCTATAGTCAACAGTTATAGCTAGGCTATAGTCAACAGTTATAAATAGGCTATAGTCAACAGTTATAGCTAGGCTATAGTCAACAGTTATAGCTATAGTCAACAGTTATATCTTGGCTATAGTCAACAGTTATAGCTAGGCTATAGTCAACAGTTATAGCTATAGTCAACAGTCATAGCTATAGTCAAAAGTTATAGCTAGGCTATAGTCAATAGTTATAGCTAGGCTATAGTCAACAGTTATAGCTAGGCTATAGTAAACAGTTATAGCTATAGTCAACAGTTATAGCTAGGCTATAGTCAACAGTTATAGCTATAGTCAACAGTTATAGCTAGGCTATAGTCAACAGTTATAGCTAGGGCTATAGTCAACAGTTATAGCTATAGTCAACAGTTATAGCTATAGTCAACAGTTATAGCTAGGCTATAGTCAGCAGTTATAGCTATAGTCAACAGTTATAGCTATAGTCAACAGTTATAGCTAGCCTATAGTCAACAGTTATAGCTATAGTCAACAGTTATAGCTATAGTCAACAGTTATAGCTTTAGTCAACAGTTATAGCTGTAGTCAACAGTTATAGCTAGGATATAGTCAACAGTTACAGCTAGGCTATAGTCAACAGTTATAGCTATAGTCAACATTTATAGCTATAGTCAACAGTTATAGCTATAGTCAACAGTTATAGCTAGGCTTTAGTCAATAGTTATAGCTAGGCTATAGTCAACAGTTATAGCTATAGTCAACAGTTATAGCTATAGTCGACAGTTATAGCTATAGTCAACAGTTATAGCTATAGCCAACAGTTATAGCTAGGCTATAGTCAACAGTTATAGCTTGGCTATAGTCAACAGTTATAGCTTGGCTATAGTCAACAGTTATAGCTATAGTCAACAGATATAGCTAGGCTATAGTCAACAGTTATAGCTATAGTCAACAGTTATAGCTTGGCTATAGTCAACAGTTATAGCTAGGCTATAGCCAACAGTTATAGCTAGGCTATAGTCAACATTTATAGCTATAGTCAACAGTTATAGCTAGGCTATAGTCAACAGTTATAGCTATAGTCAACAGTTATAGCTAGGCTATAGTCAACAGTTATAGCTATAGTCAACAGTTATAGCTATAGTCAACAGTTATAGCTATAGTCAACAGTTATAGCTAGGCTATAGTCGACAGTTATAGCTAGGCTATAGTCAACAGTTATAGCTAGGCTATAGTCAACAGTTATAGCTAGGCTATAGTCGACAGTTATAGCTAGGCTATTGTCAACAGTTATAGCTATAGTCAACAGTTATAGCTATAGTCAACAGTTATAGCTTGGCTATAGTCAACAGTTATAGCTAGGCTATAGTCAACTGTTATAGCTATAGTCAACAGTTATAGATAGGCTATAGTCAACAGTTATAGCTAGGCTATAGTCAACAGTTATAGCTAGGCTATAGTCAACAGTTATAGCTAGGCTATAGTCAACAGTTATAGCTAGGCTATAGTCAACAGTTATAGCTAGGCTATAGTCAACAGTTATAGCTAGGCTATAGTCAACAGTTATAGCTTGGCTATAGTCAACAGTTATAGCTAGGCTATAGTCAACAGTTATAGCTATAGTCAACAGTTATAGCTTGGCTATAGTCAACAGTTATAGCTAGGCTATAGTCAACAGTTATAGCTAGGCTATAGTCAACAGTTATAGCTATAGTCAACAGTTATAGCTATAGTCAACAGTTATAGCTAGGCTATAGTCAACAGTTATAGCTATTGTCAACAGTTATAGCTATAGTCAACAGTTATAGCTATAATCAACAGTTATAGCTTGGCTATAGTCAACAGTTATAGCTATAGTCAACAGTTATAGCTATAGTCAACAGTTATAGCTATAGTCAATAGTTATAGCTAGGCTATAGTCGACAGTTATAGCTAGGCTATAGTCAACAGTTATAGCTAGGCTATAGTCAACAGTTATAGCTAGGCTATTGTCAACAGTTATAGCTATAGTCAACAGTTATAGCTATAGTCAACAGTTATAGCTAGGCTATAGTCAACAGTTATAGCTAGGCTATAGTCAACAGTTATAGCTATAGTCAACAGTTATAGCTAGGCTATAGTCAACAGTTATAGCTAGGCTATAGTCAACAGTTATAGCTTGGCTATAGTCAACAGTTATAGCTAGGCTATAGTCAAGAGTTATAGCTAGGCTATAGTCAACAGTTATAGCTTGGCTATAGTCAACAGTTATAGCTAGGCTATAGTCACCAGTTATAGCTATAGTCAACAGTTATAGCTTGGCTATAGTCAACAGTTATAGCTATAGTCAACAGTTATAGCTATAGTCAACAGTTATAGCTAGGCTATAGTCGACAGTTATAGCTAGGCTATAGTCAACAGTTATAGCTAGGCTATAGTCAACAGTTATAGCTAGGCTATAGTCGACAGTTATAGCTAGGCTATTGTCAACACTTATAGCTATAGTCAACAGTTATAGCTATAGTCAACAGTTATAGCTTGGCTATAGTCAACAGTTATAGCTAGGCTATAGTCAACTGTTATAGCTATAGTCAACAGTTATAGCTAGGCTATAGTCAACAGTTATAGCTAGGCTATAGTCAACAGTTATAGCTAGGCTATAGTCAACAGTTATAGCTAGGCTATAGTCAACAGTTATAGCTATAGTCAACAGTTATAGCTATAGTCAACAGTTATATTTAGGCTATAGTCAACAGTTATAGCTAGGCTATAGTCAACAGTTATAGCTAGGCTATAGTCAACAGTTATAGCTAGGCTATAGTCAACAGTTATAGCTAGGCTATAGTCAACAGTTATAGCTAGGCTATAGTCAACAGTTATAGCTAGGCTATAGTCAACAGTTATAGCTTGGCTATAGTCAACAGTTATAGCTAGGCTATAGTCAACAGTTATAGCTATAGTCAACAGTTATAGCTTGGCTATAGTCAACAGTTATAGCTAGGCTATAGTCAACAGTTATAGCTAGGCTATAGTCAACAGTTATAGCTATAGTCAACAGTTATAGCTATAGTCAACAGTTATAGCTAGGCTATAGTCAACAGTTATAGCTATTGTCAACAGTTATAGCTATAGTCAACAGTTATAGCTATAATCAACAGTTATAGCTTGGCTATAGTCAACAGTTATAGCTATAGTCAACAGTTATAGCTACAGTCAACAGTTATAGCTATAGTCAACAGTTATAGCTAGGCTATAGTCGACAGTTATAGCTAGGCTATAGTCAACAGTTATAGCTATAGTCAACAGTTATAGCTAGGCTATAGTCAACAGTTATAGCTAGGCTATAGTCAACAGTTATAGCTAGGCTATAGTCAACAGTTATAGCTTGGCTATAGTCAACAGTTATAGCTAGGCTATAGTCAAGAGTTATAGCTAGGCTATAGTCAACAGTTATAGCTTGGCTATAGTCAACAGTTATAGCTAGGCTATAGTCACCAGTTATAGCTATAGTCAACAGTTATAGCTTGGCTATAGTCAACAGTTATAGCTATAGTCAACAGTTATAGCTATAGTCAACAGTTATAGCTAGGCTATAGTCGACAGTTATAGCTAGGCTATAGTCAACAGTTATAGCTAGGCTATAGTCAACAGTTATAGCTAGGCTATAGTCGACAGTTATAGCTAGGCTATTGTCAACACTTATAGCTATAGTCAACAGTTATAGCTATAGTCAACAGTTATAGCTTGGCTATAGTCAACAGTTATAGCTAGGCTATAGTCAACTGTTATAGCTATAGTCAACAGTTATAGCTAGGCTATAGTCAACAGTTATAGCTAGGCTATAGTCAACAGTTATAGCTAGGGCTATAGTCAACAGTTATAGCTAGGCTATAGTCAACAGTTATAGCTATAGTCAACAGTTATAGCTATAGTCAACAGTTATATTTAGGCTATAGTCAACAGTTATAGCTAGGCTATAGTCAACAGTTATAGCTAGGCTATAGTCAACAGTTATAGCTAGGCTATAGTCAACAGTTATAGCTAGGCTATAGTCAACAGTTATAGCTAGGCTATAGTCAACAGTTATAGCTAGGCTATAGTCAACAGTTATAGCTTGGCTATAGTCAACAGTTATAGCTAGGCTATAGTCAACAGTTATAGCTATAGTCAACAGTTATAGCTTGGCTATAGTCAACAGTTATAGCTAGGCTATAGTCAACAGTTATAGCTAGGCTATAGTCAACAGTTATAGCTATAGTCAACAGTTATAGCTATAGTCAACAGTTATAGCTAGGCTATAGTCAACAGTTATAGCTATTGTCAACAGTTATAGCTATAGTCAACAGTTATAGCTATAATCAACAGTTATAGCTTGGCTATAGTCAACAGTTATAGCTATAGTCAACAGTTATAGCTACAGTCAACAGTTATAGCTATAGTCAACAGTTATAGCTAGGCTATAGTCGACAGTTATAGCTAGGCTATAGTCAACAGTTATAGCTAGGCTATAGTCAACAGTTATAGCTAGGCTATAGTCGACAGTTATAGATAGGCTATTGTCAACAGTTATAGCTATAGTCAACAGTTATAGCTATAGTCAACAGTTATAGCTAGGCTATAGTCAACAGTTATAGCTAGGCTATAGTCAACAGTTATAGCTATAGTCAACAGTTATAGCTAGGCTATAGTCAACAGTTATAGCTAGGCTATAGTCAACAGTTATAGCTTGGCTATAGTCAACAGTTATAGCTAGGCTATAGTCAAGAGTTATAGCTAGGCTATAGTCAACAGTTATAGCTTGGCTATAGTCAACAGTTATAGCTAGGCTATAGTCAACAGCTATAGCTATAGTCAACAGTTATAGCTTGGCTATAGTCAACAGTTATAGCTAGGCTATAGTCAACAGTTATAGCTATAGTCAACAGTTATAGCTAGGCTATAGTCAACAGTTATAACTAGGCTATAGTCGACAGTTATAGCTATAGTCAACAGTTATAGCTAGGCTATAGTCAACAGTTATAGCTATAGTCAACAGTTATAGCTTGGCTATAGTCAACAGTTATAGCTAGGCTATAGTCAACAGTTATAGCTATAGTCAACAGTTATAGCTATAGTCAACAGTTATAGCTAGGCTATAGTCAACAGTTATAAATAGGCTATAGTCAACAGTTATAGCTAGGCTATAGTCAACAGTTATAGCTATAGTCAACAGTTATATCTTGGCTATAGTCAACAGTTATAGCTAGGCTATAGTCAACAGTTATAGCTATAGTCAACAGTCATAGCTATAGTCAAAAGTTATAGCTAGGCTATAGTCAACAGTTATAGCTAGGCTATAGTCAACAGTTATAGCTAGGCTATAGTAAACAGTTATAGCTATAGTCAACAGTTATAGCTAGGCTATAGTCAACAGTTATAGCTATAGTCAACAGTTATAGCTAGGCTATAGTCAACAGTTATAGCTAGGCTATAGTCAACAGTTATAGCTATAGTCAACAGTTATAGCTATAGTCAACAGTTATAGCTAGGCTATAGTCAACAGTTATAGCTATAGTCAACAGTTATAGCTATAGTCAACAGTTATAGCTAGCCTATAGTCAACAGTTATAGCTATAGTCAACAGTTATAGCTATAGTCAACAGTTATAGCTTTAGTCAACAGTTATAGCTGTAGTCAACAGTTATAGCTAGGATATAGTCAACAGTTACAGCTAGGCTATAGTCAACAGTTATAGCTATAGTCAACAGTTATAGCTATAGTCAACAGTTATAGCTATAGTCAACAGTTATAGCTAGGCTTTAGTCAATAGTTATAGCTAGGCTATAGTCAACAGTTATAGCTATAGTCAACAGTTATAGCTATAGTCGACAGTTATAGCTATAGTCAACAGTTATAGCTATAGTCAACAGTTATAGCTAGGCTATAGTCAACAGTTATAGCTTGGCTATAGTCAACAGTTATAGCTTGGCTATAGTCAACAGTTATAGCTATAGTCAACAGATATAGCTAGGCTATAGTCAACAGTTATAGCTATAGTCAACAGTTATAGCTTGGCTATAGTCAACAGTTATAGCTAGGCTATAGCCAACAGTTATAGCTAGGCTATAGTCAACATTTATAGCTATAGTCAACAGTTATAGCTAGGCTATAGTCAACAGTTATAGCTATAGTCAACAGTTATAGCTAGGCTATAGTCAACAGTTATAGCTATAGTCAACAGTTATAGCTATAGTCAACAGTTATAGCTATAGTCAACAGTTATAGCTAGGCTATAGTCGACAGTTATAGCTAGGCTATAGTCAACAGTTATAGCTAGGCTATAGTCAACAGTTATAGCTAGGCTATAGTCGACAGTTATAGCTAGGCTATTGTCAACAGTTATAGCTATAGTCAACAGTTATAGCTATAGTCAACAGTTATAGCTTGGCTATAGTCAACAGTTATAGCTAGGCTATAGTCAACTGTTATAGCTATAGTCAACAGTTATAGATAGGCTATAGTCAACAGTTATAGCTAGGCTATAGTCAACAGTTATAGCTAGGCTATAGTCAACAGTTATAGCTAGGCTATAGTCAACAGTTATAGCTAGGCTATAGTCAACAGTTATAGCTAGGCTATAGTCAACAGTTATAGCTAGGCTATAGTCAACAGTTATAGCTTGGCTATAGTCAACAGTTATAGCTAGGCTATAGTCAACAGTTATAGCTATAGTCAACAGTTATAAGCTTGGCTATAGTCAACAGTTATAGCTAGGCTATAGTCAACAGTTATAGCTAGGCTATAGTCAACAGTTATAGCTATAGTCAACAGTTATAGCTATAGTCAACAGTTATAGCTAGGCTATAGTCAACAGTTATAGCTATTGTCAACAGTTATAGCTATAGTCAACAGTTATAGCTATAAACAACAGTTATAGCTTGGCTATAGTCAACAGTTATAGCTATAGTCAACAGTTATAGCTATAGTCAACAGTTATAGCTATAGTCAATAGTTATAGCTAGGCTATAGTCGACAGTTATAGCTAGGCTATAGTCAACAGTTATAGCTAGGCTATAGTCAACAGTTATAGCTAGGCTATTGTCAACAGTTATAGCTATAGTCAACAGTTATAGCTATAGTCAACAGTTATAGCTGGCTATAGTCAACAGTTATAGCTAGGCTATAGTCAACAGTTATAGCTATAGTCAACAGTTATAGCTAGGCTATAGTCAACAGTTATAGCTAGGCTATAGTCAACAGTTATAGCTTGGCTATAGTCAACAGTTATAGCTAGGCTATAGTCAAGAGTTATAGCTAGGCTATAGTCAACAGTTATAGCTTGGCTATAGTCAACAGTTATAGCTAGGCTATAGTCACCAGTTATAGCTATAGTCAACAGTTATAGCTTGGCTATAGTCAACAGTTATAGCTAGGCTATAGTCAACAGTTGTAGCTATAGTCAACAGTTATAGCTAGGCTATAGTCAACAGTTATAACTAGGCTATAGTCGACAGTTATAGCTATAGTCAACAGTTATAGCTAGGCTATAGTCAACAGTTATAGCTATAGTCAACAGTTATAGCTTGGCTATAGTCAACAGTTATAGCTAGGCTATAGTCAACAGTTATAGCTATAGTCAACAGTTATAGCTATAGTCAACAGTTATAGCTAGGCTATAGTCAACAGTTATAGCTAGGCTATAGTCAACAGTTATAGCTAGGCTATAGTCAACAGTTATAGCTATAGTCAACAGTTATATCTTGGCTATAGTCAACAGTTATAGCTAGGCTATAGTCAACAGTTATAGCTATAGTCAACAGTCATAGCTATAGTCAAAAGTTATAGCTAGGCTATAGTCAACAGTTATAGCTAGGCTATAGTCAACAGTTATAGCTAGGCTATAGTAAACATTTATAGCTATAGTCAACAGTTATAGCTAGGCTATAGTCAACAGTTATAGCTATAGTCAACAGTTATAGCTAGGCTATAGTCAACAGTTATAGCTAGGCTATAGTCAACAGTTATAGCTATAGTCAACAGTTATAGCTATAGTCAACAGTTATAGCTAGGCTATAGTCAACAGTTATAGCTATAGTCAACAGTTATAGCTATAGTCAACAGTTATAGCTAGCCTATAGTCAACAGTTATAGCTATAGTCAACAGTTATAGCTATAGTCAACAGTTATAGCTTTAGTCAACAGTTATAGCTGTAGTCAACAGTTATAGCTAGGCTATAGTCAACAGTTACAGCTAGGCTATAGTCAACAGTTATAGCTATAGTCAACAGTTATAGCTATAGTCAACAGTTATAAATATAGTCATCAGTTATAGCTAGGCTTTAGTCAATAGTTATAGCTAGGCTATAGTCAACAGTTATAGCTATAGTCAACAGTTATAGCTATAGTCGACAGTTATAGCTATAGTCAACAGTTATAGCTATAGTCAACAGTTATAGCTAGGCTATAGTCAACAGTTATAGCTTGGCTATAGTCAACAGTTATAGCTTGGCTATAGTCAACAGTTATAGCTTGGCTATAGTCAACAGTTATAGCTATAGTCAACAGATATAGCTAGGCTATAGTCAACAGTTATAGCTATAGTCAACAGTTATAGCTTGGCTATAGTCAACAGTTATAGCTAGGCTATAGCCAACAGTTATAGCTAGGCTATAGTCAACAGTTATTGCTAGGCTATAGTCAACAGTTATAGCTATAGTCAACAGTTATAGCTAGGCTATAGTCAACAGTTATAGCTATAGTCAACAGTTATAGCTAGGCTATAGTCGACAGTTATAGCTATAGTCAACAGTCATAGCTAGGCTATAGTTGACAGTTATAGCTAGGCTATAGTCGACAGTTATAGCTATAGTCAACAGTTATAGCTGTAGTCAACAGTTATAGCTATAGTCAACAGTTATAGCTATAGTCAACAGTTATAGCTAGGCTATAGTCGACAGTTATAGCTAGGCTATAGTCAACAGTTATAGCTATAGTCAACAGTTATAGCTAATGTCAACAGTTATAGCTAGGCTATAGTCAACAGTTATAGCTATAGTCAACAGTTATAGCTAGGCTATAGTCGACAGTTATAGCTAGGCTATAGTCAACAGTTATAGCTATAGTCAACAGTTATAGCTCTAGTCAACAGTTATAGCTATAGTCAACAGTTATAGCTAGGCTATAGTCAACAGATATAGCTATAGTCAACAGTTATAGCTATAGTCAACAGTTATAGCTAGGCTATAGTCAACAGTTATAGCTATAGTCAACAGTTATAGCTAGGCTATAGTCAACAGTTATAGCTAGGCTATAGTCAACAGTTATAGCTATAGTCAACAGTTATAGCTAGGCTATAGTCAACAGTTATAGCTAGTTTATAGTCAACAGTTATAGCTAGGCTATATTCAACAGTTATAGCTAGGCTATAGTCAACAGTTATAGCTATAGTCAACAGTTATAGCTAGGCTATAGTCAACAGTTATAGCTAGGCTATAGTCAACAGTTATAGCTAGGCTATAGTCAACAGTTATATCTAGGCTATAGTCAACAGTTGTAGCTATAGTCAACAGTTATAGCTAGGCTATAGTCAACAGTTATAGCTATAGTCAACAGTTATAGCTAGGCTATAGTCAACAGTTATAGCTAGGCTATAGTCAACAGTTATAGCTAGGCTATAGTCAACAGTTATAGCTATAGTCAACAGTTATAGCTAGGCTATAGTCAACAGTTATAGCTATAGTCAACAGTTATAGCTAGGCTATAGTCAACAGTTATAGCTATAGTCAACATGTATAGCTAGGCTATAGTCAACAGTTATAGCTATAGTCAACAGTTATAGCTAGGCTATAGTCAACAGTTATAGCTATAGTCAACATTTATAGCTAGGCTATAGTCAACAGGTATAGCTATAGTCAACAGTTATAGCTATAGTCAACAGTTATAGCTATAGTCAACAGTTATAGCTAGGCTATAGTCAACAGTTATAGCTAGGCTATAGTCAACAGTTATAGCTATAGTCAACAGTTATAGCTAGGCTATAGTCAACAGTTATAGCTAGGCTATAGTCAACAGTTATAGCTAGGCTATAGTCAACAGTTATAGCTAGGCTATTGTCAACAGTTATAGCTAGGCTATAGTCAACAGTTATAGCTAGGCTATAGTCAACAGTTATAGCTATAGTCAACAGTTATAGCTAGGCTATAGTCAACAGTTATAGCTAGGCTATAGTCAACAGTTATAGCTAGGCTATAGTCAACAGTTGTAGCTATAGTCAACAGTTATAGCTAGGCTATAGTCAACAGTTATAGCTAGGCTATTGTCAACAGTTATAGCTAGGCTATAGTCAACAGTTATAGCTATAGTCAACAGTTATAGCTATAGTCAACAGTTATAGCTATAGTCAACAGTTATAGCTATAGTCAACAGTTATAGCTAGGCTATAGTCGACAGTTATAGCTAAGCTATAGTCAACAGTTATAGCTATAGTCAACAGTTATAGCTAGGCTATAGTCAACAGTTATAGCTATAGTCAACAGTTATAGCTAGGCTATAGTCGACAGTTATAGCTAGGCTATAGTCGACAGTTATAGCTAGGCTATAGTCAACAGTTATAGCTATAGTCAACAGTTATAGCTATAGTCAACAGTTATAGCTATAGTCAACAGTTATAGCTAGGCTATAGTCAACAGATATAGCTATAGTCAACAGTTATAGCTATAGTCAACAGTTATAGCTAGGCTATAGTCAACAGTTATAGCTATAGTCAACAGTTATAGCTAGGCTATAGTCAACAGTTATAGCTAGGCTATAGTCAACAGTTATAGCTATAGTCAACAGTTATAGCTAGGCTATAGTCAACAGTTATAGCTAGGCTATAGTCAACAGTTATAGCTAGGCTATATTCAACAGTTATAGCTAGGCTATAGTCAGCAGTTATAGCTATAGTCAACAGTTATAGCTAGGCTATAGTCAACAGTTATAGCTAGGCTATAGTCAACAGTTATAGCTATAGTCAACAGTTATAGCTAGGCTATAGTCAACAGTTATAGATAGGCTATAGTCAACAGTTGTAGCTATAGTCAACAGTTATAGCTAGGCTATAGTCAACAGTTATAGCTATAGTCAACAGTTATAGCTAGGCTATAGTCAACAGTTATAGCTAGGCTATAGTCAACAGTTATAGCTAGGCTATAGTCAACAGTTATAGCTATAGTCAACAGTTATAGCTATAATCAACAGTTATAGCTTGGCTATAGTCAACAGTTATAGCTATAGTCAACAGTTATAGCTATAGTCAACAGTTATAGCTATAGTCAATAGTTATAGCTAGGCTATAGTCGACAGTTATAGCTAGGCTATAGTCAACAGTTATAGCTAGGCTATAGTCAACAGTTATAGCTAGGCTATTGTCAACAGTTATAGCTATAGTCAACAGTTATAGCTATATTCAACAGTTATAGCTAGGCTATAGTCAACAGTTATAGCTAGGCTATAGTCAACAGTTATAGCTATAGTCAACAGTTATAGCTAGGCTATAGTCAACAGTTATAGCTAGGCTATAGTCAACAGTTATAGCTTGGCTATAGTCAACAGTTATAGCTAGGCTATAGTCAAGAGTTATAGCTAGGCTATAGTCAACAGTTATAGCTTGGCTATAGTCAACAGTTATAGCTAGGCTATAGTCACCAGTTATAGCTATAGTCAACAGTTATAGCTTGGCTATAGTCAACAGTTATAGCTAGGCTATAGTCAACAGTTATAGCTATAGTCAACAGTTATAGCTAGGCTATAGTCAACAGTTATAACTAGGCTATAGTCGACAGTTATAGCTATAGTCAACAGTTATAGCTAGGCTATAGTCAACAGTTATAGCTATAGTCAACAGTTATAGCTTGGCTATAGTCAACAGTTATAGCTAGGCTATAGTCAACAGTTATAGCTATAGTCAGCAGTTATAGCTATAGTCAACAGTTATAGCTGGGCTATAGTCAACAGTTATAGCTAGGCTATAGTCAACAGTTATAGCTAGGCTATAGTCAACAGTTATAGCTATAGTCAACAGTTATATCTTGGCTATAGTCAACAGTTATAGCTAGGCTATAGTCAACAGTTATAGCTATAGTCAACAGTCATAGCTATAGTCAAAAGTTATAGCTAGGTTATAGTCAACAGTTATAGCTGGCTATAGTCAACAGTTATAGCTAGGCTATAGTAAACAGTTATAGCTATAGTCAACAGTTATAGCTGGCTATAGTCAACAGTTATAGCTATAGTCAACAGTTATAGCTAGGCTATAGTCAACAGTTATAGCTAGGCTATAGTCAACAGTTATAGCTATAGTCAACAGTTATAGCTATAGTCAACAGTTATAGCTAGGCTATAGTCAACAGTTATAGCTATAGTCAACAGTTATAGCTATAGTCAACAGTTATAGCTAGCCTATAGTCAACAGTTATAGATATAGTCAACAGTTATAGCTATAGTCAACAGTTATAGCTTTAGTCAACAGTTATAGCTGTAGTCAACAGTTATAGCTAGGCTATAGTCAACAGTTACAGCTAGGCTATAGTCAACAGTTATAGCTATAGTCAACAGTTATAGCTATAGTCAACAGTTATAGCTATAGTCATCAGTTATATCTAGGCTTTAGTCAATAGTTATAGCTAGGCTATAGTCAACAGTTATAGCTATAGTCAACAGTTATAGCTATAGTTGACAGTTATAGCTATAGTCAACAGTTATAGCTATAGTCGACAGTTATAGCTAGGCTATAGTCAACAGTTATAGCTTGGCTATAGTCAACAGTTATAGCTTGGCTATAGTCAACAGTTATAGCTTGGCTATAGTCAACAGTTATAGCTATAGTCAACAGATATAGCTAGGCTATAGTCAACAGTTATAGCTATAGTCAACAGTTATAGCTTGGCTATAGTCAACAGTTATAGCTAGGCTATAGCCAACAGTTATAGCTAGGCTATAGTCAACAGTTATTGCTAGGCTATAGTCAACAGTTATAGCTATAGTCAACAGTTATAGCTAGGCTATAGTCAACAGTTATAGCTATAGTCAACAGTTATAGCTAGGCTATAGTCGACAGTTATAGCTATAGTCAACAGTCATAGCTAGGCTATAGTCGACAGTTATAGCTAGGCTATAGTCGACAGTTATAGCTATAGTCAACAGTTATAGCTGTAGTCAACAGTTATAGCTATAGTCAACAGTTATAGCTATAGTCAACAGTTATAGCTAGGCTATAGTCGACAGTTATAGCTAGGCTATAGTCAACAGTTATAGCTATAGTCAACAGTTATAGCTAATGTCAACAGTTATAGCTAGGCTATAGTCAACAGTTATAGCTATAGTCAACAGTTATAGCTAGGCTATAGTCGACAGTTATAGCTAGGCTATAGTCAACAGTTATAGCTATAGTCAACAGTTATAGCTCTAGTCAACAGTTATAGCTATAGTCAACAGTTATAGCTAGGCTATAGTCAACAGATATAGCTATAGTCAACAGTTATAGCTATAGTCAACAGTTATAGCTAGGCTATAGTCAACAGTTATAGCTATAGTCAACAGTTATAGCTAGGCTATAGTCAACAGATATAGCTATAGTCAACAGTTATAGCTATAGTCAATAGTTATAGCTAGGCTATAGTCGACAGTTATAGCTAGGCTATAGTCAACAGTTATAGCTAGGCTATATTCAACAGTTATAGCTAGGCTATAGTCAACAGTTATAGCTATAGTCAACAGTTATAGCTAGGCTATAGTCAACAGTTATAGCTAGGCTATAGTCAACAGTTGTAGCTATAGTCAACAGTTATAGCTAGGCTATAGTCAACAGTTATAGCTATAGTCAACAGTTATAGCTAGGCTATAGTCAACAGTTATAGCTAGGCTATAGTCAACAGTTATAGCTAGGCTATAGTCAACAGTTATAGCTATAGTCAACAGTTATAGCTAGGCTATAGTCAACAGTTATAGCTATAGTCAACAGTTATAGCTAGGCTATAGTCAACAGTTATAGCTATAGTCAACATTTATAGCTAGGCTATAGTCAACAGTTATAGCTATAGTCAACAGTTATAGCTAGGCTATAGTCAACAGTTATAGCTATAGTCAACATTTATAGCTAGGCTATAGTCAACAGGTATAGCTATAGTCAACAGTTATAGCTATAGTCAACAGTTATAGCTATAGTCAACAGTTATAGCTAGGCTATAGTCAACAGTTATAGCTAGGCTATAGTCAACAGTTATAGCTATAGTCAACAGTTATAGCTAGGCTATAGTCAACAGTTATAAATAGGCTATAGTCAACAGATATAGCTAGGCTATAGTTAACAGTTATAGCTAGGCTATTGTCAACAGTTATAGCTAGGCTATAGTCAACAGTTATAGCTAGGCTATAGTCAACAGTTATAGCTATAGTCAACAGTTATAGCTAGGCTATAGTCAACAGTTATAGCTAGGCTATAGTCAACAGTTATAGCTAGGCTATAGTCAACAGTTATAGCTAGGCTATAGTCAACAGTTGTAGCTATAGTCAACAGTTATAGCTAGGCTATAGTCAACAGTTATAGCTAGGCTATTGTCAACAGTTATAGCTAGGCTATAGTCAACAGTTATAGCTATAGTCAACAGTTATAGCTAGGTTATAGTCAACAGTTATAGCTAGGCTATAGTCGACAGTTATAGCTATAGTCAACAGTTATAGCTATAGTCAACAGTTATAGCTATAGTCAACAGTTATAGCTATAGTCAACAGTTATAGCTAGGCTATAGTCGACAGTTATAGCTAAGCTATAGTCAACAGTTATAGCTATAGTCAACAGTTATAGCTAGGCTATAGTCAACAGTTATAGCTAGGCTATTGTCAACAGTTATAGCTAGGCTATAGTCAACAGTTATAGCTATAGTCAACAGTTATAGCTAGGCTATTGTCAACAGTTATAGCTAGGCTATAGTCAACAGTTATAGCTATAGTCAACAGTTATAGCTAGGCTATAGTCGACAGTTATAGCTAGGCTATAGTCGACAGTTATAGCTAGGCTATAGTCAACAGTTATAGCTATAGTCAACAGTTATAGCTATAGTCAACAGTTATAGCTATAGTCAACAGTTATAGCTAGGCTATAGTCAACAGATATAGCTATAGTCAACAGTTATAGCTATAGTCAACAGTTATAGCTAGGCTATAGTCAACAGTTATAGCTATAGTCAACAGTTATAGCTAGGCTATAGTCAACAGTTATAGCTAGGCTATAGTCAACAGTTATAGCTATAGTCAACAGTTATAGCTAGGCTATAGTCAACAGTTATAGCTAGGCTATAGTCAACAGTTATAGCTAGGCTATATTCAACAGTTATAGCTAGGCTATAGTCAACAGTTATAGCTATAGTCAACAGTTATAGCTAGGCTATAGTCAACAGTTATAGCTAGGCTATAGTCAACAGTTATAGCTATAGTCAACAGTTATAGCTAGGCTATAGTCAACAGTTATAGATAGGCTATAGTCAACAGTTGTAGCTATAGTCAACAGTTATAGCTAGGCTATAGTCAACAGTTATAGCTATAGTCAACAGTTATAGCTAGGCTATAGTCAACAGTTATAGCTAGGCTATAGTCAACAGTTATAGCTAGGCTATAGTCAACAGTTATAGCTATAGTCAACAGTTATAGCTAGGCTAT
The DNA here is from genome assembly GCF_020615455.1 of Coregonus clupeaformis. Lineage (NCBI taxonomy): Eukaryota > Metazoa > Chordata > Actinopteri > Salmoniformes > Salmonidae > Coregonus > Coregonus clupeaformis. The sequence goes on along the minus strand of NC_059208.1, from coordinate 64,357,175 downwards.
AGTCAACAGTTATAGCTATAGTCAACAGTTATAGCTAGGCTATAGTCAACAGTTATAGCTATAGTCAACAGTTATAGCTAGGCTATAGTCAACAGTTATAGCTATAGTCAACATTTATAGCTAGGCTATAGTCAACAGTTATAGCTATAGTCAACAGTTATAGCTATAGCAAACAGTTATAGCTATAGTCAACAGTTATAGCTAGGCTATAGTCAACAGTTATAGCTATAGTCAACAGTTATAGCTAGGCTATAGTCAACAGTTATAGCTAGGCTATAGTCAACAGTTTTAGCTAGGCTATAGTCAACAGTTATAGCTAGGCTATAGTCAACAGTTATAGCTAGGCTATAGTCAACAGTTATAGCTAGGCTATAGTCAACAGTTATAGCTATAGTCAACAGTTATAGCTAGGCTATAGTCAACAGTTATAGCTAGGCTATAGTCAACAGTTATAGCTATAGTCAACAGTTATAGCTAGGCTATAGTCAACAGTTATAGCTAGGCTATAGTCAACAGTTGTAGCTATAGTCAACAGTTATAGCTAGGATATAGTCAACAGTTATAGCTAGGCTATTGTCAACAGTTATAGCTAGGCTATAGTCAACAGTTATAGCTATAGTCAACAGTTATAGCTAGGCTATAGTCAACAGTTATAGCTAGGCTATAGTCAACAGTTATAGCTAGGCTATAGTCAACAGTTATAGCTATAGTCAACAGTTATAGCTAGGCTATAGTCAACAGTTATAGCTAGGCTATAGTCAACAGTTATAGCTAGGCTATAGTCAACAGTTATAGCTATAGTCAACAGTTATAGCTAGGCTATAGTCAACAGTTATAGCTATAGTCAACAGTTATAGCTAGGCTATAGTCAACAGTTATAGCTATAGTCAACAGTTATAGCTAGGCTATAGTCGAAGCAGTTATAAGCTAGGCTATAGTCAACAGTTATAGCTATAGTCAACAGTTATAGCTATAGTCAACAGTTATAGCTATAGTCAACAGTTATAGCTAGGCTATAGTCAACAGATATAGCTATAGTCAACAGTTATAGCTATAGTCAACAGTTATAGCTAGGCTATAGTCAACAGTTATAGCTATAGTCAACAGTTATAGCTAGGCTATAGTCAACAGTTATAGCTAGGCTATAGTCAACAGTTATAGCTATAGTCAACAGTTATAGCTAGGCTATAGTCAACAGTTATAGCTAGGCTATAGTCAACAGCTATAGCTAGGCTATATTCAACAGTTATAGCTAGGCTATAGTCAACAGTTATAGCTATAGTCAACAGTTATAGCTAGGCTATAGTCAACAGTTATAGCTAGGCTATAGTCAACAGTTATAGCTATAGTCAACAGTTATAGCTAGGCTATAGTCAACAGTTATAGCTAGGCTATAGTCAACAGTTATAGCTATAGTCAACAGTTATAGCTAGGCTATAGTCAACAGTTATAGCTATAGTCAACAGTTATAGCTAGGCTATAGTCAACAGTTATAGCTAGGCTATAGTCAACAGTTATAGCTATAGTCAACAGTTATAGCTAGGCTATAGTCTACAGTTATAGCTATAGTCAACAGTTATAGCTAGGCTATAGTCAACAGTTATAGCTATAGTCAACATTTATAGCTAGGCTATAGTCAACAGTTATAGCTATAGTCAACAGTTATAGCTATAGTCAACAGTTATAGCTATAGTCAACAGTTATATTTAGGCTATAGTCAACAGTTATAGCTAGGCTATAGTCAACAGTTATAGCTATAGTCAACAGTTATAGCTAGGCTATAGTCAACAGTTATAGCTAGGCTATAGTCAACAGTTATAGCTAGGCTATAGTCAACAGTTATAGCTATAGTCAACAGTTATAGCTAGGCTATAGTCAACAGTTATAGCTAGGCTATAGTCAACAGTTATAGCTATAGTCAACAGTTATAGCTAGGCTATAGTCAACAGTTATAGCTAGGCTATAGTCAACAGTTGTAGCTATAGTCAACAGTTATAGCTAGGCTATAGTCAACAGTTATAGCTAGGCTATTGTCAACAGTTATAGCTATAGTCAACAGTTATAGCTAGGCTATAGTCAACAGTTATAGCTAGGCTATAGTCAACAGTTATAGCTAGGCTATAGTCAACAGTTATAGCTATAGTCAACAGTTATAGCTAGGCTATAGTCAACAGTTATAGCTAGGCTATAGTCAACAGTTATAGCTAGGCTATAGTCAACAGTTATAGCTAGGCTATAGTCAACAGTTATAGCTATAGTCAACAGTTATAGCTAGGCTATAGTCAACAGTTATAGCTATAGTCAACAGTTATAGCTAGGCTATAGTCAACAGTTATAGCTATAGTCAACAGTTATAGCTAGGCTATAGTCAACAGTTATAGCTAGGCTATAGTCAACAGTTATAGCTATAGTCAACAGTTATAGCTAAGCTATAGTCAACAGTTATAGCTAGGCTATAGTCGGCTTCCCTTCCCATTCTCACAGCCCACAGTTCAAAGTTGTATTACTTTTTTTAAACTCTAAAAAGTGTTTTAACTCTGACCTTTTTAAAATAATTTAGTTGATAAACTAAATTGTCTGCTGCTGAATAATGTCGACTAAATAGTGTTTATAATTAATTAGTTAGAAGAAAGGCTGCATCCCAAAAGGCATGTCTTCTCCATATACCTGTTATTATGTAAAAATGGCATTCGGCACGCAAGGTTTATTAATCTTCATCAGCCTATTAATTGTTTCTGTTATCTGCAGTGTGCATGTGTGCGCGTAATAGTATGTGCGTGTGTGGGCCTGCGTCGAATGTGTGTGTGTGTGTGTGTGTGTGTGTGTGTGTGTGTGTGTGTGTGTGTTATCTGGTGTTCTGGCCCACAGCACTGTGTAACATTTACTGTTCCTGCTCTGGGTTGATTCAGCCTGATAATTGCTTCTGATAACAAGCGAAACACTTTCTGTTTGTTATTTGGTTATTTTCTTCCAAAACTAACAAGCTAATCAATGGGGATGTGTCTAAGGCAAGGTTTATTTATACTCATTGATTTAAAAAATGGAACATTGTGCAGAATATTGCCAGACGGACCAATGTAACACGTTTTTAATCAAACATTTGTTTTTGATTACTCTGAAAAGTAACAGAGAATTTGTTTGGCATGGATTTGGATTCTACCTGTAAGAGTCATTCCGAGTCAGAACACCCAGATCAATGGACCACACTGTGAAGGCCATCTCCAATCAATACCACGTTTCTCTGCAATGTTCTTGTTGCTTTTGTTGACCTTTGTTGTTTCCAGACATAAAAAAAAAAACACAATGTCCCTTCCATTTCATTCTGACAATACTGACCATTATCCCATCAGCATGGGGTAAGCCAGTTTGTGTCTCAGGTTCCATTGGGAAGGAAGGAGTTATGCAGTGCATTCGGAAAGTATTCAGACCCCTTGACTTTTTCCACGTTGTTACATTACAGCGTTTTTCTAAAATGGATTAAATAAATATTTTTCCTCATCAATCTACACACAATACCCCATAATGACAAAGCGAAAACAGGTTTTTAGAAATGTTTGCACATTTATAAAAAATAAAAAACAGATATACCTTACATACATAATGTGACGTCACGAGAGGCTACACAGCTTTCAGCGGGATTGCTCAAGTAGTGCAAGGAGACAAGGTTCAAACAAAACAAGGATTTTATTATAGGTCTTGGGAAATTAACGAAAATATAACAAAATTCTGTTCTCTTGTGGCTCTTTAAGGGTTAACAGTTCAGGGATGTCTCTTCCACATCCAAAATCATAATTCTCACTCGCTCAGATAACTTTTCCCCAGCCTTACTGTAGTCCACGTTGCAGCTAGTGGCCAACCCAGCAAAAAGTCCTTCCAAATGTCTCTCACGTATTTCCACAGGTGCATATATCCAAAGGTGAGTATTTCCCAAAGGTAAGTATCTCCAAATCCTTATATTCCTCATGGAAGTGGACGTGCAGCACTCTTGTCCTCCAGAGAGCCCAGGTTGGAGACTGTGTCTCTTCACCCCCCAAACCTTCAGCTCATCAGCTCCTCATTTGTTTCAGCTGCGTGGGAAGATTGGCCATAGAGGGGTGGAGTTCCCGACCATACCAGCAGATGGAGCCATAGCTGTCTGGGTTTGCAGCCATCTCAGGGGGATGTAACGTCCCTCCAGGACACAGCCTCTCGTGACATCACACATCCCCCTCCTCGGGACCGACGTCCTCGTCGGGTAAAGGCAGCGAAGAAGGCATCACGCCGGGAGAGGGCGTCCGCATTGCCGTGGTGCTTGCCAGCCTGCTCTCTCTTCAACTCCTCCACCTCTAGGACCAGGGACTCAGCCTCCTGTTGTCTCTCCTTGAGTTTCTTACTGAACGCATCAGCCTTGGTTTTAGCAGAGTTTAGCTTCTGTTGAGCAGCTTTCAGTTCCTTCTCTCTCTCTGCCTCCGCATTCTTCATCTTGTTCTCCAACACCTTGTACTTCTCCTCTGCCTTCTTCTGGACCTCCTTACTACTGCGCAGGGTCTCCTCACACTCCTCGATGGTCCTGCGCAGCCTCTCCAGCTCCTCCTGTTGCTTATGGAAGGAGCTCTGTTGGAGTTTAGCCTGGAGGATATCTAACTCTTCTGTCTTCATGTCTAACTGTTGCTTTAACAAACGATACCTCTCAGCGGTCCCCTTCAGACCAGACAGTTCTTTGTCCAGATTCTGTAGCTCCGTCTCTGTGTCGGTCTGGGCACCTGCCCTCCCTATCAGAGCCCGGGCGGGAGTGAGTAATCGGAGGATTGCACCGGAGCCTTCCCAGGATGAGTCTTGCCTCTCCGTTTCCGAGGTACTCGGGTTATCCTCTCCTGAGACTCTCTCCAGAGTGGGTAAAAGGCTGGGCAGTCTCGTCCAATTAGGACAGGGACGGGAGGGAATCAACCACCCCCGCCGTCGTGTGTATGGTTCCCCGTGTGCTGGTCATTGTAAGTTCAGTAATGGGGTATTCTCTGGTGTCCCCATGGACACAGGAAACTGGGAGGACTTTCCCCGGGGTCAGACACGTTGGGCCCACCAAATCCTTACGCACCAGGGTGGCCCGGCTACCAGAATCCAGTAAGGCCTCCACATCATGGTGATTCACAGTTACCGGGCAGGTGGGGGGGTCGATCTGGGCCGCCATCTACGACTCCCAAGAGCGAGGCAAAACGGTGTGTGGGTGCTGAGCTGGAGGACTCCGCAGTGGGCATAGGTTCATCGGCTGGTTTCCCCACACTGCCAGGAGATATGTCCCATCTCCCCACACCGGTAACACTGTCGAAGTTTCCCCCTCCTGGTGTACTCTTCTTGGACCCGCCTGGTTTCTGGCTCCCCCTGGAGCCGGGATAAGTCCTGACGTGGCTGGGTTCGAGACCTTGGGGTCCTTTGGACGGGTTCTTCCCATTTGTGGTGGGGCCGCACTCCTGGGGTCTTTTCGGGAAGCATTCAGCATCTCCGCTGTGGCCTGGTACTTTTCCACAGCTTCCACGGTCAGATCAGCCGTGGTCAAGGCCTGTTGACTGATGAACCGTTTTGCCTCATAAGGCAGGGCGCGTGGGTAACGATCCACCACAACGGCCTCCACCACCGCCGCTGCTGTATTCCTCTGCGGATCCAGCCATTTCCTTGCGATTCGGACAAGTTCATGCATCTGCGCCCGAGGAGGTTGGTCTGGTTGGAAGGTCCAGCTGTGAAAGCACTGGGCCATACCAAACTTTGTGAGTCCATATCTGCTGAGGATCTCAGACTTCAGGGCATCATAGTCAGTAACCTGGTCAGGGCCCAGGTCCCGGACAGCATTCAGCGATTCCCCGGTTAGAAAGGGGGCTAACAGACCAACCCACTGTTGCTTGGGCCAGGCTTCCCTAGTGGCCGTGGCCTCAAATGCATGCAGGTATGCCTCAATGTCATCGGTAGCTCCCATCTTAGATATAAAGTCACTTGCCTTTATTGGGCGGGTATTTTGGACAACCCTCTGTCTCTGCAACTGCAATTCCTCTGCCTTCAGAAGGTTGGCTTTCTTTTGCTCCTCCAAGAGAGCCACGTTTGCTTGCATCTGGGCTTGCTGGCCAGCAACAAGGGCTTTCAATATGTCCTCCATTTCAGTCGGCGGGGAGCCTACGGCCAACTTGGAAAACTGGGTGATCAAACCTTCGGTATCCTCCTCTGACATGCACTATTAACGCTTGAGCGTGCCCGTATTCTCCACCATCTGTGACGTCACGAGAGGCTACACAGCTTTCAGCGGGATTGCTCAAGTAGTGCAAGGAGACAAGGTTCAAACAAAACAAGGATTTTATTATAGGTCTTGGGAAATTAACGAAAATATAACAAAATTCTGTTCTCTTGTGGCTCTTTAAGGGTTAACAGTTCAGGGATGTCTCTTCCACATCCAAAATCATAATTCTCACTCGCTCAGATAACTTTTCCCCAGCCTTACTGTAGTCCACGTTGCAGCTAGTGGCCAACCCAGCAAAAAGTCCTTCCAAATGTCTCTCACGTATTTCCACAGGTGCATATATCCAAAGGTGAGTATTTCCCAAAGGTAAGTATCTCCAAATCCTTATATTCCTCATGGAAGTGGACGTGCAGCACTCTTGTCCTCCAGAGAGCCCAGGTTGGAGACTGTGTCTCTTCACCCCCCAAACCTTCAGCTCATCAGCTCCTCATTTGTTTCAGCTGCGTGGGAAGATTGGCCATAGAGGGGTGGAGTTCCCGACCATACCAGCAGATGGAGCCATAGCTGTCTGGGTTTGCAGCCATCTCAGGGGGATGTAACGTCCCTCCAGGACACAGCCTCTCGTGACATCACAATAAGTATTCAGACTCTTTGCTATGAGACTCGAAATTGAGCTCAGGTGCATCCTGTTTCCATTGATCATCCTTGAGATGTTTCTGCAACTTGATTGGAGTCCACCTGTGGTCAATTCAATTGATTGGACATGATTTGGGAAGGCACACACCTGTCTAAATAAAGTCCCACAGTTGACAGAGCAAAAACCAAGACATGAGGTCGAAAGGAATTGTCCGTAGAGCTCTGAGAAAGGATTGTGTCGAGGCACAGATCTGGGGACGGGTACTACAACATTTCTGTAGAATTGAATGTCCCCCAAAAACACAGTGGCCTGCATCATTATTAAATGGAAGAAGTTTGGAACCACCAAGACTCTTCCTAGAGCTGGCCGCCCGGCCAAACTGAGCAATTGGAGGAGAAGGGCCTTGGTCAGGGAGGTGACCAAGAACCTGATGGTCACTCTGACAGAGCTCCAGAGTTCCTCTGTGGAGATGGGAGAAACTTCCAGAAGGACAACCACCTCTGCAGCACTCCACCAATCAGGCCTTTATGGTAGAGAGGCCAGATGGAAGCCACTCCTCAGTAAAAGGCACATGATAGCCCACTTGGAGTTTGCCAAAAGGCACCTAAAGACTCTCAGACCATGAGAAACAAGATTCTCTGAAACCAAGATCGAACACTTTGGCCTGAATGCCAAGCGTCACATCTGGAGGAAACCTGGTACCATCCCTATGGTGAAGCATGGTGGAGGCAGCATCATGCTGTGGGGATGTTTTTCAGCGGCAAGGACTGGGAGACTAGTCAGGATCGAGGGAAAGATGAACGGAGCAAAGTACAGAGAGATCCTTGATGAAAACCTGCTCCAGAGTGCTCAGGACCTCAGACTGGGCCGAAGGTTCACCTTCCAACGGGACAACAACCATAAGCACACAGCCAAGACAACGCAGGAGTGGTTTCGGGACAAGTCTCTGAATGTCCTTGAGTGGCCCAGCCAGAGCCCGGACTTGAACCCGATCGAACATCTCTGGAAAGACCTGAAAATAGCTGTGCAGCGACGCTCCCCATCCAACCTGACAGTGCTTGAGGTGGTCCTCTGTAGCTCAGCTGGTAGAGCACGGCGCTTGTAACGCCAAGGTAGTGGGTTCGATCCCCGGGACCACCCATACACAAAAATGTATGCACGCATGACTGTAAGTCGCTTTGGATAAAAGCGTCTGCTAAATGGCATATTATTATTATTATTATTATTGAGAGTATCTGCAGAGAAGAATGGGAGAAACTCCCCAAATACAGGTGTGCCAAGCTTGTAGAGTCATACCCAAGAAGACTCAAGGCTGTAATCACTGCCAAAGGTGCTTCAACAAAGTACTGAGTAAAGGGTCTGAATACTTATGTAAATGTGATATTTCTGTTTTTTTATATTTTTTAAATCTGCAACAATTTCTAAAAACCTTTTTTTGCTTTATCTTTATGGGGTATTGTGTCTAGATTTATGATGGACATTTTTTGTAGAATAAGGCTGTAACGTAACAAAATGTGAAAAAATAAAAAGGGTCTGAACACTTTCCGAAGGCTCTGTAGATGCGGTGAAGGGCTCAATGGAACGCAGACAACGGGGGATAGAAGGACGCCGGATTGGTGCACGTTCATCAAATCTGACCTATCAAAGTGGAGATTCGTCCAATCTGTCATAATTGATGTATTGTAACAGGCCCATAATGTGCTTACTGTCTGATGTTGATGTATTTGGCTGTTTTCGCTGCACAACGTTTAGAAATTGTCCCTTTTCAGGTTTAGAATAAGTTAGTGCTAAATGCTAAATCCCGGGTCGGATAAACAGATAGCAGAGCCGCCATACAGAAATTGGTGGTGGTAGTCAGTCGTTTTTTAAAAACTGTAACGCAGTTGATTGGTGACGATGATGTGAACATGTATTGGGGTTGAAATCCATACAAGCATTACAGATGTCAGATCTTAACTTGATCACTATTTTTGTCGTGGAGAATTTTCCTGATGCATCAGGAAATTAAAATGAGCCTTGTGAGGGGCTAAACATTTGCAGTTCTCTTTCTCTTTTTTTGAGCAAGGCAGTCGAGTCACTGGGATCAGGGCTTGCTACCTAAAATAATGTTCTCTCTCGCTCGCTCAAACGCTAGGCCTAGGTCCTATTACCGCAATATTCAAATGTACAAAAAAATTATCCGAAATGCAGCCGTACACATCAACAACCGTCGTTTTATATAGCTCAATAACACAAGATAGATATTGGTCTTCACTAGGCTACGACATACAAGTGTCAAGTGTTATTGAGTTCAATCGTGGCCTGGGCTGCCCTCAGAGCAGCAAATAGGCCTATAGTGTCAGCATTGCTTCGACTCCGGCCCACGCCATTCTGGCACAAATAACTAAATCTCCGATTGACTTGATGTAGTTACACATTTCAAATATGGACAGTCCAGGGTTATGTGTCAAGGTAGATGTAGGTGGGTGTGGTGGTGGAATCAGGCGCAGGACGCAGAACGTTAGTCCAAAAGACTTTAGTAGAGCACAACAAAACAATCACGAAATAAATGCCCAGAGGCAAAACTCCGCACGTAGGCGAATAACAACGGGCGCACAAACAGGTGCGCAAAACACTCCAAACAAATGGAGAAAAATGCTCAACCGAGCAAACAGTGGAAATACAGCCTACCGGCACGACAGTAAAACAATCACACACAACACTAGACAAACACAACGAGAACTTAAAGGATACTAATTACACTAAACGATAACAGGTGTACAACAATCAGACAAAAGCAAACGAACATAGAAACATGCAACGGTGGCAGCTAGTATTCCGGAGACGACGAACGCCGAAGCCTGCCCGAGCAAGGGAGAGAGGCAGCCTCGGCCGAAACCGTGACAGTACCCCCCTTGACGCGCGGCTCCAGACGTGCGCCGACTCCGGCCTCGGGGACGACCAGGAGGACGCGGAGCAGGGTGCGTCGGGTGCCCCCGATGGAATTCCGTCAGGAGAGACGGGTCCAAAATGTCTCTCCTCGACACCCAGCACCGTTCCTCCGGGCCGTACCCTCCCACTCCACTAGATATTGGAGACCCCCATCCGACGTCTCGAATCCAAGATGGACCGTACGGAGTACGCCGGTGCCCCCTCGATGTCCAATGGGGGCGGAGGAGTCTCCCTGATCTCACTTTCTTGGAGTGGGCCAGCTACCACCGGCCTGAGAAGAGACACATGGAACGAGGGGTTAATACACTTATACTCAACAGGTAGTTGTAATTTGTAACACACCTCGTTCAACCTTCTCAGGACTTTAAATGGCCCTACAAACCGCCGACCCAGTTTCCGACAGGGCAGGCGGAGGGGCAGGTTTCTGGTAGAGAGCCAGACTCGATCACCAGGTGCGTACACCGGTCCCTCACTGCGGTGGAGATCGGCGCTCGCCTTATGACGTTGGAGGGCCCGCTGCAGGTGGACGTGTGCAGCGTTCCATGTCTCCTCCGAGCGCCGCGCCCACTCATCCACCGCAGGAGCCTCGATCTGGCTCTGCTGCCAAGGTGCCAGAACCGGCTGGTAACCTAACACACATTGAAAAGGGGTTAGGTTAGTGGAGGAATGGCGTAGGGAATTCTGGGCCATCTCGGCCCAGGGAACGTACTCTGCCCACTCCTCCGGCCGGTCCTGGCAGTATGTTCTAAGAAACCTACCCACATCCTGGTTCACGCGTTCCACCTGCCCATTACTCTCCGGGTGGTAACCCGAGGTGAGGCTCACCGAGACCCCCAACCGCTCCATAAAAGCTCTCCAGACTCTGGAGGTAAATTGGGAACCTCGATCAGACACAATATCCTCGGGTACCCCGTAGTGCCGGAACACATGGGTGAATAGTGCTTCGGCGGTTTGCAGGGCAGTAGGAAGGCCCGGCATAGGGAGCAAACGACAGGCCTTAGAAAACCGGTCCACAACGACCAGTATAGTGGTATTCCCCTGTGAAGGAGGAAGGTCTGTGAGGAAATCCACCGAGAGGTGAGACCATGGTTGCTGTGGAACGGGCAGGGGTAGTAACTTACCCCTAGGCAGATGTCTAGGCGCCTTACACTGGGCGCACACCGAGCAGGAGGAAACATAAACCCTCACATCCCTCGCCAACGTGGGCCACCAGTACTTGGTACTAAGACAGTGCACTGTCCGGCCGATACCAGGGTGTCCAGAGGAGGGTGACGTGTGAGCAAAATAGATCAAACGATCCCGAACCTCGAGCGGAACGTACTTCCGACCCTCCGGGCATTGAGGTGGACTAGGGTCGGTGCGTAACGCCCGCTCGAGTTCAGCATCGACCTCCCACACTACCGGTGCCACCAGACAAGACTCCGGCAGTATGGGAGTGGGCTCCACGGACCTCTCCTCCGTGTCATACCGCCGAGACAGTGCGTCTGCCTTACCGTTCTGTGACCCAGGGATGTACGTGATCTTAAATGTGAAACGGGTCAAAAACATATTCCACCTCGCCTGGCGAGGGTTCAGCCTCCTCGCTGCCCGGATGTACTCCAGGTTACGGTGGTCCGTCAAAATGAGGAAAGGGTGTTGAGCCCCCTCAAGCCAGTGCCTCCACACCTTTAGGGCCTGTACCACGGCTAACAACTCCCTGTCCCCCACGTCATAGTTTCGCTCCGCCGGACTGAGCTTCTTGGAATAAAAAGCACAGGGGCGGAGCTTAGGTGGCGCGCCAGACCGTTGCGACAGCACGGCTCCTATACCGGCCTCTGACGCGTCCACCTCTACCTGAAATGGCAAAGAGGGATCCGGATGCGCCAGCACCGGAGCCGAGGTAAACAGGTCCTTCAGCCTCCCAAACGCCCTGTCCGCCTCGGCTGACCACTGCAGACGCACTGGACCCCCCTTCAAAAGAGACGTTATGGGAGCTGCCACCTGTCCAAAACCCCGGATAAACCTCCGGTAATAATTCGCAAACCCCAAAAACTGCTGCACCTCCTTCACAGTAGTTGGCGTTTGCCAATTACGCACGGCTGACACCCGGTCTACCTCCATCTTCACCCCTGACGCAGACAACTGATAACCCAAAAAGGAGACCGACTCCTGGAAGAACAGACACTTCTCTGCCTTGACATACAGGTCGTGCTCCAACAGTCTCCGCAACACTCGGCGCACCAGGGCCACATGCTCGACTCGGGTAGGCGAGTACACGAGAATGTCATCGATGTACACGACCACCCCCTGCCCCTGCATGTCCCTGAAGATCTCATCCACGAATGATTGGAAAACTGAAGGAGCGTTCATCAACCCGTATGGCATGACAAGATACTCGTAATGGCCCGAGGTGGTACTAAAGGCTGTCTTCCATTCATCGCCCCCCCTAATGCGCACCAAGTTGTACGCGCTCCTGAGATCTAATTTAGTGAAGAAACGCGCCCCGTGCAATGACTCCGTCATGGTCGCAATCAGCGGGAGTGGATAACTGTACTTCACCGTGATCTGATTGAGACCACGGTAATCAATGCACGGGCGTAATCCTCCATCCTTTTTCTTCACAAAAAATAAACTTGAGGACGCAGGGGAAGTGGAAGGCCGTATGTATCCCTGTCTCAGAGATTCGTCTATGTACGTCTCCATAGCTCTCTTCTCCTCCTGAGACAGAGGATACACATGGCTCCGTGGGAGCGCAGCTCCTGCCTGGAGGTCTATCGCACAATCTCCCTGCCTATGGGGGAGGCAACTGCGTCGCCCTCGACTTACTGAACACAATAGCCAAATCCCCATACTCAGGGGGAACGTGCAATGCGGGCACCTGGTTTGGACTCTCCACCGAGGTAGCCCCTATGGAAACGCCTAAACATCGACCCACACACTGGGCAGACCACTCCATCAGAGCCCTCTCCTGCCACGAAATCGATGGGTTATGGGTACTCAACCAGGGCATGCCCAGCACCACCGGATAGGCAGGCGAGTCGATCAGAAATAGCTGGATCATCTCCTGATGACCCCCCTGCGCACACATCCTAAGTGGCGCAGTGACCTCCCTGATCAAGCCCGCACCCATCGGACGGCTATCTAGGGCATGAACGGGGAAGGGAACGTCCACAGGGAGAAGGGGAATCCCTAAGGCTAAACAAAACTTTTTTATCAACAAAATTCCCAGCCGCGCCTGAATCTACCAGCGCCTTATGCTGGGAATGAGGTGCTACCTGTGGAAAACGCACAGATATACAGAAATGTGCAACAGAGAGCTCTGGGTGAGTGGGGCGCCTACTCACCTGGAAGGACTCCCCAGTGCGGGACCTGTCGTTCTCTCCCGAGGAGGCCATCCCCAGCACCCTAGCCGCGGTGTGTCCTCCCCGACCACAGTTGGTGCAGGAGATGGACCCCCTGTAAGCCGACCCCTCCTCTCTCTCTAGCGCCAGCGCCCCGAACTCCATGGGGCACGGCTCGGAGGCGCTGGAGGGTGAAATGGACGGACCCCCTCGGAACGTCCGCGGGAAGCTAGCAGGGTATCCAGCCTGATGGACATGTCGACCAACTGGTCGAACGAGAGACTGGTGTCCCTACAGGCCAGCTCCTACGGACGTCCTCGCGTAGACTACATCTGTAGTGATCGATGAGAGCCCGCTCATTCCACCCTGCATCCGCCGCTAGGGTACGGAACTCCAAGGCGAACTCCTGGGCACTCCTCTTCCCCTGCCGGAGGCCGACCAGACGCTCCCCCGCCCGCTCCCCGGGGGATGGTCAAACACCGCCCTGAAGCGGCGGGAGAACTCGTCGTAGGTGATGGTGTTAGCGTCGATCCTCCTCCACTCTGCGTTGGCCCATTCCAACGCCTTCCCGGAAAGGCAGGAGATCAGGGCGGACACACTCTCGTGTCCCGAGGGCGCCGGGTGCACGGTGGCCAGGTAAAGCTCCACCTGGAGAAGGAATCCCTGACACCCGGCCGCGGTCCCATCGTAGGCCCTCGGGAGCGAGAGTCGAACTCCTCGGGGTTCCGGAGCGGGAATGGGCTGAGTGGCCGATGGTGCGGGCAGGGAGGATGGCGGTGGAGGAGTCCCTCGGGTCTCCCAGCCTCGGATGGTGGTGATCACCTCCTGCAGTGCGGACCCCATCCGCAGGATCTGGTCATTCTGCTCACGGACCCTGTCCTCCAACGTCGCCTGTGCTGCTGCGGCTCCTGCTGATTCCATCGAGTAAAGGTGTGTGATTCTGTCAAGGTAGATGTAGGTGGGTGTGGTGGTGGAATCAGGCGCAGGACGCAGAACGTTAGTCCAAAAGACTTTAGTAGAGCACAACAAAACAATCACGAAATAAATGCCCAGAGGCAAAACACCGCACGTAGGTGAATAACAACGGGCGCACAAACAGGTGCGCAAAACACTCCAAACAAATGGAGATAAATGCTCAACCGAGCAAACAGTGGAAATACAGCCTACCGGCACGACAGTAAAACAATCACACACAACACTAGACAAACACAACAAGAACTTAAAGGATACTAATTACACTAAACGATAACAGGTGTACAACAATCAGACAAAAGCAAACGAACATAGAAACATGCAACGGTGGCAGCTAGTATTCCGGAGACGACGAACGCCGAAGCCTGCCCGAGCAAGGGAGAGAGGCAGCCTCGGCCGAAACCGTGACATTATGTTACTAAGAAATTACCATAGCAGACACCAGTCGTGGAAAATGTACCCAATTGTCATACTTGAGTAAAAGTAAAGATACCTTAATAGAAAATGACTCAAATAAAAGTGAAAGTCACTAAAAGTCGAAAAGTATTTGGTTTAAATATACTTAAGTATCAAAAGTAAAAGTCTAAAATAATTTCAAATTCCTTAAATTAAGCAAACCAGATGGCATCATTTATTTTATTTTATTTTTTATTACGGATAGCCAGGGGCACACTCCAACACTCAGACATAATTTACAAACGAAGCATGTGTTTAGTGGGTCCACCCGATCAGAGGCTGTAGGGATGACCAGGTGTGTGAATTAGACAATTTTATTGTCCTGCTAAGCATTCAAAGTGTAGTGAGTACTTTTGGGTGTCAGAGAAAATGTATGGAGTAAAAAGTACATTATTTTATTTTGGAATGTAGTGAATTAAAAGTTGTCCAAAATATATAAAGTAAAGTACAGATGCCCCCCAAAATAATTAAGTACAACTTTCAAGTATTTTTACTTATGTACTTTACAACACTGTCAGACACTTTTGGATAACATAAATCGGACACTTATAAAATAAATCAGTAGGCTACACCATTCATACAAAATGTCGGGTAGATTTCCTGTGGAAAACGAGGAAATACTTTATTTATATTGTACGGAATGCTTGTCGAATAGATAAATTGCCCTTAGTCTGTTCAAAAATAACTACGTTGTTCGCAAGACAATACCAACCAGAGGGCGAACACACTACATGGCCAAAAGTATGTGGGCCCAGACCACTGTGGCTGATACTGTGACTAGATCAACAGGCCCTTAGCCCAGACCACTGTGGCTGATACTGTGACTAGATCAACAGGCCCTGGGCCCAGACCACTGTGGCTGATACTGTGACTAGATCAACAGGCCCTGGGCCCAGACCACTGTGGCTGATACTGTGACTAGATCAACAGAACCTGGGTCCAGACCACTGTGGCTGATACTGTGACTAGATCAACAGGCCCTGGGCCCAGACCACTGTGGCTGATACTGTGACTAGATCAACAGGCCCTGGGCCCAGACCACTGTGGCTGATACTGTGACTAGATCAACAGGCCCTGGGCCCAGACCACTGTGGCTGATACTGTGACTAGATCAACAGGCCCTGGGCCCAGACCACTGTGGCTGATACTGTGACTAGATCAACAGGCCCTGGGCCCAGACCACTTTGGCTGATACTGTGACTAGATCAACAGGCCATGGGCCCAGACCACTGTGGCTGATACTGTGACTAGATCAACAGGCCCTGGGTCCAGACCACTGTGGCTGATACTGTGACTAGATCAACAGGCCCTGGGCCCAGACCACTGTGGCTGATACTGTGTGACTGTAGATCAACAGGCCATGGGTCCAGACCACTGTGGCTGATACTGTGACTAGATCAACAGGCCCTGGGCCCAGACCACTGTGGCTGATACTGTGTGACTGTAGATCAACAGGCCCTGGGCCCAGACCACTGTGGCTGATACTGTGACTAGATCAACAGGCCCTGGGTCCAGACCACTGTGGCTGATACAGTGACTAGATCAACAGGCCCTGGGTCCAGACCACTGTGGCTGATACTGTGACTAGATCAACAGGCCCTGGGCCCAGACCACTGTGGCTGATACTGTGTGACTGTAGATCAACAGGCCCTGGGTCCAGACCACTGTGGCTGATACTGTGACTAGATCAACAGGCCCTGGGTCCAGACCACTGTGGCTGATACTGTGACTAGATCAACAGGCCCTGGGACCAGACCACTGTGGCTGATACTGTGACTAGATCAACAGGCCCTGGGCCCAGACCACTGTGGCTGATACTGTGACTAGATCAACAGGCCCTGGGTCCAGACCACTGTGGCTGATACTGTGACTAGATCAACAGGCACTGGGCCCAGACCACTGTGGCTGATACTGTGACTAGATCAACAGGCCCTGGGTCCAGACCACTGTGGCTGATACTGTGACTAGATCAACAGGCCCTGGGCCCAGACCACTGTGGCTGATACTGTGACTAGATCAACAGGCCCTGGGTCCAGACCACTGTGGCTGATACTGTGTGACTGTAGATCAACAGGCCCTGGGCCCAGACCACTGTGGCTGATACTGTGACTAGATCAACAGGCCCTGGGTCCAGACCACTGTGGCTGATACTGTGACTAGATCAACAGGCCCTGGGTCCAGACCACTGTGGCTGATACTGTGACTAGATCAACAGGCCCTGGGCCCAGACCACTGTGGCTGATACTGTGACTAGATCAACAGGCCCTGGGCCCAGACCACTGTGGCTGATACTGTGACTAGATCAACAGGCCCTGGGCCCAGACCACTGTGGCTGATACTGTGACTAGATCAACAGGCCCTGGGCCCAGACCACTGTGGCTGATACTGTGACTAGATCAACAGGCCCTGGGTCCAGACCACTATGGCTGATACTGTGACTAGATCAACAGGCCCTGGGCCCAGACCACTGTGGCTGATACTGTGACTAGATCAACAGGCCCTGGGCCCAGACCACTGTGGCTGATACTGTGACTAGATCAACAGGCCCTGGGCCCAGACCACTGTGGCTGATACTGTGACTAGATCAACAGGCCCTGGGCCCAGACCACTGTGGCTGATACTGTGACTAGATCAACAGGCCCTGGGTCCAGACCACTGTGGCTGATACTGTGACTAGATCAACAGGCCCTGGGCCCAGACCACTGTGGCTGATACTGTGACTAGATCAACAGGCCCTGGGCCCAGACCACTGTGGCTGATACTGTGACTAGATCAACAGGCCCTGGGCCCAGACCACTGTGGCTGATACTGTGACTAGATCAACAGGCCCTGGGTCCAGACCACTGTGGCTGATACTGTGACTAGATCAACAGGCCCTGGGCCCAGACCACTGTGGCTGATACTGTGACTAGATCAACAGGCCCTGGGCCCAGACCACTGTGGCTGATCAGTATTCATGGTTCATCACTGGGCTGCTGTGAATAAGCCTCTAATCACTGACTTACTGTCACATCTCGTCACTCCCCTCCTGACTCCTGCCTCATACTGTTTCTTGAAAGACTTTGGTGGCAAGCAGGACTAAGGCAGAGAGGAAGAGGCGGAGCTAGATGGCTCACTCTCACCAAAATAAAACCAGAATAAACCCAATGCTTTTCCATGGGCTTTAATATGCAGACTTTAGCTTGTCGCCTGCCATCCTGCCTTTGGGACGACTCCCATTGTTAGGGCGGCGACATGAGCATCTAATCATTATATACAGATCTCTGACTAAGGTAACACCAACATAATATTTTTGGGAGCGGTAGAGGTGACCAATAATGGTTGCAATAGAGATCAGCTGTGCAGGTGAATTTTGCGCATATTGACGGTTGACGAGACATCAGCTGGCGATAATCTAGTGCCCCTTGTTTTTTTGATTATATTACAATACATTCTGTAGGCTAACAGTTAGCCGTTAGCCTATCAATTGTCACATAATGAAAGGTGTGAAAACAGGTAATAGGCTACGGTTTGTGTTTCGCTGGCTGAGTTGATTGGGACGACTGTAGAACGATAAACTTTCCTCCAGTGTGGATGCTTGCTTACGTTTTATAGTTAGGTTATGTATAATTTGTAGAGGTGGGTAGAGTGCTGAAAATCTGTACTTAAGTAAAAGTACTGTTACTTTTATAGAGTTACTTATATAGATTGTAATTTAATCAAGTAAAATTAGCCCTCTTAAGAAACGACTCAAGTAAGAGTTAAAAGTATCCGGTCAGAAAACTACTTAAGTACTAGTTACAAATTTTGTTAGTTTACCATAAGATGTAAAAAGTTACCTGATACAGCAAACAAAAAGGACAACTTAGTGCAATTGATTTGACATGAATTTATTAAGCCTGCCAGCACCAGATGTCCTCCAGCACAGGTAGTCTCCAATGAAGACTGACATCAAACAAAGTCTGTAGGCTGTACTGTTTCAATTATGGTATTTCACTGTTGACTTAATATCTGTCAATCTGCTCAATTTCATAAAAAGGTAAATGGTACTCGAGATATTGGAATAACTTTACAATTTCAATAGCATTAATGAACATTTCACAATAATTTTAAGTACATGTGATGTTGAATGTGAACTAAAAAGGTTTACACCAAGTGTGATGTTTAATTTTTCACTCGGAATGAAATATCAAGGAGGATCAGGTAAGTGTTAAAACAGTCAAACAACAATCAATATCTACATTTCACTATCAATCATGTTACTAGTATGCAAATCAGACACATTGCAGTATGGAATTAAACATCAAGGTAGATATTCAGGTAAGAATCATGTAAGTAATAAATAATCAAACAGTGCAGACATCAAAAGCTCCCTCACGACGCCAGGACAGCGGAGTCACTCACCACCTTCCGGAGACATTTGAAACCCCACCTCTTTAAAGAATACCTGGGATAGGATAAAGTAATCCTTCTACCCCCCCCCCCTTACCCCACCCCACTCCCCCCCCAAAAAACAAAAACAAAAAAAACATTGTAAAGTGGTTATCCCACTGGCTATAAGGTGAATGCACCAATTTGTAAGTCGCTCTGGATAAGAGCGTCTGCTAAATGACGTAAATGTAAATGATGTAAAAAATAGTCAACACAATCATATTTTTCCTGCCAAGGTAGGATTTATCAGTCATGTCTAGATGGAATAAAGCTTTTGTCAAATTGACATACTTTTAGTTAACCCTAACCCTTTTCTTAACCTCCTCCTAACCTGCTAAGTTAATTCTCCTAACCTGCTGCGTAAGTTCTCCTAACCTGCAATGAGAAGTCCATTTTTGACAAAAGCTGTATCCCTTCTAGACAAAACCGGATTTACCCTCCATCCACCTCCTCTTCCGAACCTCTCCTTTCCACTCTGAAGGGTGTTTTCTTGGCTGGCCCATTCTCCTCCCCCTCGGCTGGCCCATTCTCCTCCCTCTCGGTTGGCCCATTCTCCTCCCCCTCGGCTGGCCCATTCTCCTCCCCCTCGGCTGGCCCATTCTCCTCCCTCTTGGTTGGCCCATTCTCCTCCCCCTCGGCTGGCCCATTCTCCTCCCTCTCGGTTGGCCCATTCTCCTCCCCCTCGGCTGGCCCATTCTCCTCCCCCTCGGCTGGCCCATTCTCCTCCCTCTCGGTTGGCCCATTCTCCTCCCCCTCGGCTGGCCCATTCTCCTCCCCCTCGGTTGGCCCATTCTCCTCCCCCTCGGTTGGCTGGCCCATTCTCCTCTCCTCGTCTGGCCCATTCTCCTCCCCCTTGGCTGGCCCATTCTCCTCCCCCTCGGTTGGCTTGCCCATTCTCCTCCCCCTCGGTTGGTTGGCCCATTCTCCTCCCCCTCGGTTGGCCCATTCTCCTCCTCCTCGGTTGGCTGGCCCATTCTCCTCCCCCTCGGTTGGCTGGCCCATTCTCCTCCCTCTCGGCTGGCCCATTCTCCTCCCCCTTGGTTGTGCCGCTACAAGCTGTACATAAAAAGACACACAGAAACTAGATGTCTAGTTGGCACAAAAACGGCACAAAAAGCTTACTGAGATGATACACTGACTGTATGACAGATCTGCTTATACAGGCCTTGTCATAAAAACAGAGTGACATTTAGACTCGCACACACACAGTGAGAGAGAGCAATGCGTGGGAGGATTCTGCGGTGGACTGACCCGTCGATCTAGCTAAAGTTAGCTAGCTACATGGTTGACACTGCAGCTAGCTCAGCCAGTTTATCTGTTCATTCTTTATGTCATAAGGTGGCTTGTTAGCCAACAAACAGAGATCATATGGGTAGCTAAAAACAGGAGAGTAAGCCATTTGATTTGCACTCGCCCTCAAAACACAATTTCAACAGCAGAATTAGATCTTAGAAATACTTATCTTACTGCAGAAATATATAATATTACAAACGCAGAAGGTAATTAAAGTGCAACTTACCTCTGATTGCGTCTGGCTAAGAACCCAAGAACAAAAATATCCTCAGGAGTGAAGACATGCGCTTAACTTCAAGAGACAAGGTGGAGATATGGGGTTTGACGGACCACTTTGAGAGCCAATGGACTTGAGAATTGATGCCAATCTATTTTGAATACGTTTCGTTGGTCAAGTGGTCGTGAAACGTTCATACAGACATAAAGGGGAACCAATAGTATCGATTCCTGTAAAAAAACAAAAGTGGAGTAAGGTTTTCATCCATTCCAACAGCGTAAAATCACTTCAGTACAGTACCAGTTCCTCCAGACAGTACAACCCACAGAGAGTAACTAGAACAGTACTAGTTCCTCCAGACAGTACAGCCCACAGAGAGTAACTAGAACAGTACTAGTTCCTCCAGACAGTACAGCCCACAGAGAGTAACTAGAACAGTACTAGTTCCTCCAGACAGTACAGCCCACAGAGAGTATCTAGAACAGTACTAGTTCCTCCAGACAGTACAGCCCACAGAGAGTAACTAGAACAGTACTAGTTCCTCCAGACAGTACGGCCCACAGAGAGTAACTAGAACAGTACTAGTTCCTCCAGACAATACAGCCCACAGAGAGTAACTAGAACAGTACTAGTTCCTCCAGACAGTACAGCCCACAGAGAGTAACTAGAACAGTACTAGTTCCTCCAGACAGTACAGCCCACAGAGAGTAACTAGAACAGTACCAGTTCCTCCAGACAGTACAGCCCACAGAGAGTAACTGGAACAGTACTAGTTCCTCCAGACAGTACAGCCCACAGAGAGTAACTAGAACAGTACTAGTTCCTCCAGACAGTACAGCCCACAGAGAGTAACTAGAACAGTACTAGTTCCTCCAGACAGTACAGCCCACAGAGAGTAACTAGGCCAGTACTAGTTCCTCCAGACAGTACAGCCCACAGAGAGTAACTAGAACAGTACTAGTTCCTCCAGACAGTACAGCCCACAGAGAGTAACTAGAACAGTACTAGTTCCTCCAGACAGTACGGCCCACAGAGAGTAACTAGAACAGTACTAGTTCCTCCAGACAGTACAGCCCACAGAGAGTAACTAGAACAGTACTAGTTCCTCCAGACAGTACAGCCCACAGAGAGTAACTAGAACAGTACTAGTTCCTCCAGACAGTACGGCCCACCGAGAGTAACTAGAACAGTACTAGTTCCTCCAGACAGTACAGCCCACAGAGAGTAACTAGAACAGTACTAGTTCCTCCAGACAGTACAGCCCACAGAGAGTAACTAGAACAGTACTAGTTCCTCCAGACAGTACGGCCCACAGAGAGTAACTAGAACAGTACTAGTTCCTCCAGACAGTACGGCCCACCGAGAGTAACTAGAACAGTACTAGTTCCTCCAGACAGTACAGCCCACAGAGAGTAACTAGAACAGTACTAGTTCCTCCAGACAGTACAGCCCACAGAGAGTAACTAGAACAGTACTAGTTCCTCCAGACAGTACAGCCCACAGAGAGTAACTAGAACAGTACTAGTTCCTCCAGACAGTACAGCCCACAGAGAGTAACTAGAACAGTACTAGTTCCTCCAGACAGTACGGCCCACCGAGAGTAACTAGAACAGTACTAGTTCCTCCAGACAGTACAGCCCACAGAGAGTAACTAGAACAGTACTAGTTCCTCCAGACAGTACAGCCCACAGAGAGTAACTAGAACAGTACTAGTTCCTCCAGACAGTACAGCCCACAGAGAGTAACTAGACCAGTACTAGTTCCTCCAGACAGTACAACCCACAGAGAGTAACTAGAACAGTACTAGTTCCTCCAGACAGTACAGCCCACAGAGAGTAACTAGACCAGTACTAGTTCCTCCAGACAGTACAGCTTATTGCTTACCTTGAACATAAAATAAACAATTGATCTAAAAGACGGGCTTTCCCTAGCGAAAAGTGCATGTACCCACTACAAATATTTTCAATTCATTATCATCCACATAAGAATTCACACGAGACTCGCTTTAGCCTGCACGTAGCTTACATAGGCTACTTCAACTGATGCCCAATGGGCCTGCAATCTAAGTTTTTTTCATAGCCTACAAACACCGTTTCCAGCTGCCCCCTGGTGGCGATTCTAAATATTAAATATCCTTTCAAATCCTCCTGCTGCAGGATTTTTTTCCTCATGTGACGAAAGGGGTCATATTAAGATCCGACATCTGTATACTCCGATTTTTACCTCAACATAGTGTGAAATACACATATAAACAACAGCCTAACTGTAGGCTAATTTTGCTGGGGGGCAACGGGGGAGATTCGGGATCTTTCCCCCCACGGGATCTTTCAAATCAAATCAAAGCAAATTCTATTGGTCACATGCGCCGAATACAACAGGTGCAGACATTACAGTGAAATGCTTACTTACAGCCCTTAACCAACAGTGCATTTATTTTAAACAAAAAAAAAGTAAGAATAAACAACAACAAAAAAAGTGTTGAGAAAAAAAAGAGCAGAAGTAAAATAAAGTGACAGTAGGGAGGCTATATATACAGGGGGGGTACCGTTGCAGAGTCAATGTGCGGGGGCACCGTTTCCATGGCATTTCAATTGTTTTGGTCGAGTTCAATTGACCTCTTTACCTCATGTATGGGTAGGCCTATTACTATAGCAACATTGCAGACAAAGTAGGCCTAACACGGTATTTTGGGCAGAGAAAGGCTTCATGTGGCCTACTTGTTGTGTGTATGTACTGACATGTATGTGTAACTGATATATTCACACACTACATGTTAATGTTTTTTAAATGTATGTAAATTTTTAAGTCTTATCTGTAATGCATTTTCCGTTATATGTTGGACCCCAGTAAGACTAGCAGTCGGATCCTAATAAATAAAATTCACAAATCACACGTATTGTGCCCTTGACAAGGCAAAGCACAGCTCAGCCCAATGGATGCTGGGTGAAATGACTGACTGAGTATTCACTGCAGTCAACATCTCTACTCAGGAGTAAAGTAGTCTGCTGTTGAATTATGCTTCTCAAGAGGTTTGACATTATCGTGTCCCGAAAAAATCCTCTATTTTAGCATCCCCTTTCAGAGCAAGTCTGTTCTGCGTACGAGTTGAGCTATACAGTCCTTGAGAAAAAGTTCTGCACACGTCCTCTTTCTAAGCCGTCTTCTACTCACACACACACACACACACACACACACACACACACACACACACACACACACACACACACACACACACACACACCAAGCGGCGAGGCAGGAGTTACGTCCTGAAGAATTGAGGGGGACTGGGGAGCAATTACATTAATCTGGAGACTTTTTAATGCTCTCTTTCTCTCTCTCTCTTTGTCTCTCTCTCTTTCTCTCTCTCTCTTTGTCTCTCTCTCTTTGTCTCTCTCTCTCCTGCGTCCCCCCCCCATGTTCTCCTCCATATACCCTCCTGTAAGATGAATCTCAAAGTCAAATAGAAGAACGGCAGGCATTAAGGGCTGTATGGGGGGGAGACCAGGGATAACCAGCCACGCTTGAAAGGATTGGAAATATGGTACACTCAGACTACAGACCACAAATGGGATTTTGACCACTAACTGTCATGCTGTCTTAACCCTTACCCTAAGGGGTGATTTCCCAGACACAGTTAAACCTGGTGCTGGACTGAAAAGCTATTTCAATTAAGATTCACCATTGAACATGCTTTTTAGTCTAGTTTAATCTGTGCCTGAGAAACTGGCCCTAAATGTTTAATTTGTGACAATATCAGCTCTACAATAGTCCTTTCTTAGTGAATACTGTTTCATAACTTTTATATAGGGTCAGATGGTCGTCATGTTATCCCTATGATCAGGAAATGATTTACACCAGTCAGTGGATTGACTCACTGGCCAATCGGTGGCAAGATCAGTGACTGCAGGGAGAAGAATCTCACTTCACTATTCGACGTTTGTCCATGGGGGGGGATAAACTTCACATTTCTACGGCATTAATTCCAACTGGTTAAGGTTTAAGGTTTGGGTTAAAACAGATGTTCTTTTAAATGAATGTCTAGCACTGGGATTGAACCCTGCGATCCTCGGAGCCAGAGCCCTTTTAAGCGGTTTGAGCCCTTCCTCTATCCCCATGCACTGGCAAGCCTACTCTCTCTTCCTTTACACGCACACGCACACGCACACGCACACGCACATTTTAACCTTAAACCTAAACCCCCATGAATTAGCATTTGACCTTGTGGGGACTAACAAAATTGACTTCTGGTCCCCACAAGTATGTGTACCAACCTGGTACCGACGAACCTGGCATTTCTACTTGTAGAGTCGCAATGCTCGGCAGTGGGCAACAACTTGACTTTGAGCCAATCAGAGAGCACGAACCTCCACGTGGGGGAGCCGACAGGAGGGACAAGAAAAAGGGAAAGAAAAGAGAGGGCCCTTTTCCCTAATCCACCCTTTTCATCAGAACTGTTCTTACTAAAAGAATAAAAGCTGCATACATCTTTTTTTTTTTCTAGAGCATGTCTTTACATCTTTTACGTCTAGCTAAGGAGATTTGTGCTTGAAGAAGGATTTTTTTTGTTAGGTTTGATAATGTGCACTAGCTTATTAGTTAGCTAACTAACTGAGCCGGGCGGTGACACACACACGTCATATGAAACTAATGGGGTGGTATTAAGTGCAACACTAAATGCTTTACCAAGCTAGCTTTTTGGCCGCTGTAGCTAGTGACATTATCAT
The DNA here is from genome assembly GCF_020615455.1 of Coregonus clupeaformis. Taxonomy (NCBI): domain Eukaryota; kingdom Metazoa; phylum Chordata; class Actinopteri; order Salmoniformes; family Salmonidae; genus Coregonus; species Coregonus clupeaformis. The sequence continues at coordinate 64,332,013 of NC_059208.1, read as the reverse complement.
TAAATCACAATGGGATTCATTTCCATGAAGCAGCGGCCTGTAGCTGCCTGCCAAGAGTCAGTGGTGTGTCTTTACCTAGCTAGCACAACAGTGAAGCTACAGTGGGGAAAAAAAAGTATTTAGTCAGCCACCAATGGTCCAAGTTCTCCCACTTAAAAAGATGAGAGAGGCCTGTAATTTTCATCATAGGTACACGTCAACTATGACAGACAAAATGGGGGAAAAAAATCCAGAAAATCACATTGTAGGATTTTTTATGAATTTATTTGCAAATTATGGTGGAAAATAAGTATTTGGTCAATAACAAAAGTTTCTCAATACTTTGTTATATACCCTTTGTTGGCAATGACACAGGTCAAACGTTTTCTGTAAGTCTTCACAAGGTTTTCACACACTGTTGCTGGTATTTTGGCCCATTCCTCCATGCAGATCTCCTCTAGAGCAGTGATGTTTTGGGGCTGTCGCTGGGCAACACAGACTTTCAACTCCCTCCAAAGATGTTCTATGGGGTTGAGATCTGGAGACTGGCTAGGCCACTCCAGGACCTTGAAATGCTTCTTACGAAGCCACTCCTTCGTTGCCCGGGTGGTGTGTTTGGGATCATTGTCATGCTGAAAGACCCAGCCACGTTTCATATTCAATGCCCTTGCTGATGGAAGGAGGTTTTCACTCAAAATCTCACGATACATGGCCCCATTCATTCTTTCCTTTACACGGATCAGTCGTCCTGGTCCCTTTGCAGAAAAAACAGCCCCAAAGCATGATGTTTCCACCCCCATGCTTCACAGTAGGTATGGTGTTCTTTGGATGCAACTCAGCATTCTTTGTCCTCCAAACACGACGAGTTGAGTTTTTACCAAAAAGTTATATTTTGGTTTCATCTGACCATATGACATTCTCCCAATCCTCTTCTGGATCATCCAAATGCACTCTAGCAAACTTCAGACGGGCCTGGACATGTACTGGCTTAAGCAGGGGGACACGTCTGGCACTGCAGGATTTGAGTCCCTGGCGGCGTAGTGTGTTACTGATGGTAGGCTTTGTTACTTTGGTCCCAGCTCTCTGCAGGTCATTCACTAGGTCCCCCCCGTGTGGTTCTGGGATTTTGCTCACCGTTCTTGTGATCATTTTGACCCCACGGGGTGAGATCTTGCGTGGAGCCCCAGATCGAGGGAGATTATCAGTGGTCTTGTATGTCTTCCATTTCCTAATAATTGCTCCCACAGTTGATTTCTTCAAACCAAGCTGCTTACCTATTGCAGATTCAGTCTTCCCAGCCTGGTGCAGGTCTACTATTTTGTTTCTGGTGTTCTTTGACAGCTCTTTGGTCTTGGCCATAGTGGAGTTTGGAGTGTGACTGTTTGAGGTTGTGGACAGGTGTCTTTTATACTGATAACAAGTTCAAACAGGTGCCATTAATACAGGTAACGAGTGGAGGACAGAGGAGCCTCTAAAAGAAGAAGTTACAGGTCTGTGAGAGCCAGAAATCTTGCTTGTTTGTAGGTGACCAAATACTTATTTTCCACCATAATTTGCAAATAAATTCATTAAAAATCCTACAATGTGATTTTCTGGATTTTTTTTCTCAATTTGTCTGTCATAGTTGACGTGTACCTATGATGAAAATTACAGGCCTCTTTCATCTTTTTAAGTGGGAGAACTTGCACAATTGGTGGCTGACTAAATACTTTTTTCCCCCACTGTAGTGAAACATGCTAACATTTAGCTAACATTAGCCAGCTAACTAAAAATGTATCTATGGGCTGTATGCGATTTATGGAGAGTGAATTAAACTGTTTCTTTGTTGTCTTGCTAGCTAGTTATCTAGCTGTGGCCATCTGGATAGTATCAACAAGGGCTTTCTAATACAATAGTAACATTAGAAGAGCTAGCTAGCTTGACTAGACCGTTAAGCAACACACACAGACATGCATTTTCAAACAACGCTACTGCCACCTTCTTGTTTGGAGTATTTTAGCAAGGCTGAGTGGCTGACGACTTCAAGGTCTTTGCTGTGTGAACACAAAAGAGGCTGACTGCCGACACTGTTCAGCGGTGCTAAGTACGGTCGGCAGGCAAACGGTCGGCAGGCAAACGGTCGGCAGGCAAACGGTCGGCAGGCAAACGGTCCTACCGGTGTGTCTAAGCTTTAACTCTAACCCTAATCGTAACCCTAACTCAAACCCCTCATCCTAAAATAGCATTTTTCCTTGTGGGTACCGGCAAAATGTCCACACTAATCAGAATTTTCCTTGTTTTACTATCCTTGTGGGGACCAGAAGTCCAAATACACACACACACACACACACACTCGCACAACCCTGTTTTGACACCCATTTGGGTTATTTCCCAAAATGCTGAGTCTCCCATCATTCTTTTAATTATTTTTTTACCCTTATTTTACCAGGTAAGTTGACTGAGAACACAGTAACTACCTGGGGAATCGTTTAGATAAATGAGCCAATTGGAAGTTGGGGATGATTAGGTGGCCATGACAGTATGAGGGCCAGATTGTGAATTTAGCCAGGACACTGGCGTTAACACCCCCTACAGGGACGGCTTGTTCAATAGGGCGATATGGGCGACGCACTGCCAAACGGGAAAAGGAAGGGATTTTTTTTCTAATCAATTATAAAAAAAAAAAAAAAATTATATATTTTTTTTATAAATTTATAAAAAATTATATCACGGCAACAGCAGTTATCAGTGTTCACGTCTGATCTGCCAGCCACTAAATGTCAAATCAGGCTAAAGTCGTGCTTCAAATGGCCCGCCCGTTTTTTGGGCGATTTCAGTCAGGTTGAAAATCGCCCAGAAGTCTCTCATAGCCTGTCATGTAAAATCTATTTTTTTCACATTTCAAAGCTTTCAATACATTCTCTATGGGTGTCTGTGTGCATGCACTTACGCGCTTTCGTCATACGTGACGTAACGTTGAACGTAACTAAGACAATGGCGGCTATCAGCGTCTATGTTGCGACCTGCAGTGTGGCGTTATTTTATGTTTTTAATTTGTAGACTTAGTTTACAAACATTCTGCAAACATTCTGCTTTGGACTGATCTTCGGTTTTGGACTGATCTTGTTGATCGTGGTACATACCCGCTACGAACGGACTAAATAATGAAAACGCTGCTGGCAGAGAGGTGGAGCCGGCCACCTTCACCCTGGTCAGAGCGGACCGCGATCCTGGTAAGAGAGCGACTGTACCCCGACATTGAACTGCTTTCTGTGTCATTGAACCTTACTATTGTTGATAAAACAAGTTTACTGGAGAACGGAGAAAAAGTAGAGACTTTTGGACAAGGTGGATAATTGTATAATATAAGGCAGTTTATTCAGAGGTAAAGATATCTGCAATCGCGTTCACGGACCCGTTCGTCAAACTCTTAGGGAGCTATAAATCAAGCCCCATTACTTACCATATCAGATAAGAGAAATTGCTGCAGCTACATATATTTTACATCCTGGCCCTACATAGTTCACTATTTGCATCACTTACCAAAATATTACATGTGGTCATATATGCTTGGAAAGTGGAGATGCCATAGAACGTCAAAAAAGTAAACATTGCTGGAGACACATTGCGTTTGCTAGCGAAGAGATTTGTTGTGGCAAATGAACTTGGGCTGGGAATTGCCAGGAACCTCACGATAAGATATATGCATCAGCATTGCGAGTCTCATGATTCTATACGTATTGCGATTCGATACTGTGATTTTATTGCGCACCATATGTCTGTTGCAGAGGGATCAGAAAGCCATGAGAACGAGTTTTGATCAGTCATGGAAATAAAAGTGCTGAAAACAAATTGGCTCCCAATGTGAAAAGATTGAGAACAAGCTATGAAGGAACAATAATGGTGTTTTGGTGCAGGTACAGCCAACTAGCGCTAAAATATTGCGATATTGTCAATACAGTATATCGTAAAGTATCACTATGTAACTCGATTTCTTTCACCCCAATCCCTCAAATTAACGGTAAATAACTGAATTGTTTGCCCCACATTTAGCTAAGATGATTAGCTAGCCAGCTAAAATGTTTTATTTAGTTAGCAGTCGCATCTACAATAGTTTACTGTCAATAACATGTCTCCAAAAATGACGTGGTGTCTCCAATTGTGTTGACATTTTACAATTGCAATGCGCATCCATGAGTATCCACTTTCTGTAGCTCAGCTGGTAGAGCATGGTGCTTGTAACGCCAAGGTAGTGGGTTCGATCCCCGGGACCACCCATACACAAAAATGTATGCACGCATGACTGTAAGTCGCTTTGGATAAAAGCGTCTGCTAAATGGCATATTATTATTATTATTATTATTATTATCTGAAGAGAGCCCCGAAACATTGTGTGCAGACATTTTATGCAATAAATGAAGTAGGTTCAATCTAGTAGTTCTGATCTTCTGATTGGTCCTGATGAGTTGGGCGAGGTCCCCTCCAGGCTACTGTCACTGTTGCATTGGCTCTGAGTCGGGTTCTCTGTCTTCAAATGTTCAGCCTAAGAGAGGGGATTTTTGTGTGTGTGTGTGTGTGTGTGTGTGTTTAACAGTGATGATGTGTGTGTGTGTGTGTGTTTAACAGTGATGATGTGTGTGTGTGTGTGTGTTTGTGTGTGTGTGTGTCCTCAGAGCAAGAACTCGTGAGTTGGAAGAACTGAGAGGCCTATGGCGTGGGTGTTGTCCTTGGCCACCTGCTGACAAGGCTGACAAGATAGGACCCTTTTGTCCATTGTTATTGGATAGGAACATAACTTATAACCAGCTCCTGACCTAAATAGATCTTAGCACAACATTTTACTCAACATATCATATTCCATATTCACTATAACAAATATATTTACTACGACATTAGCAAGAACCGCCACATCCTCAGCCGGCTAATCCAGTGTGTGAAGTTTTGCGGAGTGTTTGAGTTAGCTTTGCGAGGCAAAGATGAAACTGAGGGCTCCACCAACCCTGGTAAGCCAACACTTTTGAGATCAGTCAATAAATGCTTCTGGTATTGACTTATATGCTGCCCCTGTCTTCATGTTGTTGCTGGACATATCTTTTTTTAAATGTGTGTAGGTCACCTAAATCATCAGAAAAATTGCCCCTCCTGAGAATTTTTTCAGGAGCCGCCACTGACCCCCTACTCTTACAATAAGTGCCATGAGCTCTTTAGTGACCACAGAGAGTCAGGACCCCCCCCACCGTTTAACGTCCCATCCGAAAGACGGTAAGTGCCAGAAGTCGAGCCCAACTGCATTTAAGAAATGCTGAATGTGTGTTTCTGCATGCAGGAAGAGGTAGCTATGTATTGCAACAAAAACAGCAGCTCTCCTCTTTCTCCACGGATTAAACTAAAGCACTGCATTGCTCTGCCTTCTCCCTGCTGTGAGTGTGTGTGTGTGTGTGTGTGTGTGTGCCTGTCTTTCTCTGTGCCTCTATGTGCATTTATCTGTCTGGGTGCCTCTGTGTGTGTTCTTGTGTGCCTTTATATGTATGTGTGTTTCCCCTGGCTGTGCACTGTAGGACCCAGTGTGAGGCCCAGACAGCCTCAGCCTCGCCTGGATGAACAACCTCTTACTCTCCTCTGGTACTGATCCCTGTCAATGTACAGACTCTCTCTCTCTCTCTCTCTCTCTCTCTCTCTCTCTCTCTCTCTCTCTCTCTCTCTCTCTCTCTCTCTCTCTCTCTCTCTCTCTCTCTCTCTCTCTCTCTCTCTCTCTCTCTCTCTCTCTGCAGGGTAGAAGCAAACCACCGAGAGATACAGAAAGGAAACTAGATGGAAGAAACAATAGGCCGTAATAGAATGACTAGACAGGAACAGCCCTGAGCTACAGTATCCATCCATTCAGCCCTGAGCTACAGTATCCATCCATTCAGCCCTGAGCTACAGTATCCATCCACTCAGCCCTGAGCTACAGTATCCATCCACTCAGCTCTGAGCTACAGTATCCATCCATTCAGCCCTGAGCTACAGTATCCATCCACTTAGCCCTGAGCTACAGTATCCATCCACTCAGCCCTGAGCTATAGTATCCATCCACTCAGCCCTGAGCTACAGTATCCATCCATTCAGCCCTGAGCTACAGTATCCATCCACTCAGCCCTGAGCTACAGTATCCATCCATTCAGCCCTGAGCTACAGTATCCATCCATTCAGCCCTGAGCTACAGTATCCATCCATTCAGCCCTGAGCTACAGTATCCATCCACTCAGCCCTGAGCTACAGTATCCATCCATTCAGCCCTGAGCTACAGTATCCATCCACTCAGCCCTGAGCTACAGTATCCATCCATTCAGCCCTGAGCTACAGTATCCATCCACTCAGCCCTGAGCTACAGTATCCATCCACTCAGCCCTGAGCTACAGTATCCATCCATTCAGCCCTGAGCTACAGTATCCATCCACTCAGCCCTGAGCTACAGTATCCATCCACTCAGCCCTGAGCTACAGTATCCATCCACTCAGCCCTGAGCTACAGTATCCATCCACTCAGCCCTGAGCTACAGTATCCATCCATTCAGCCCTGAGCTACAGTATCCATCCACTCAGCCCTGAGCTACAGTATCCATCCACTCAGCCCTGAGCTACAGTATCCATCCATTCAGCCCTGAGCTACAGTATCCATCCACTCAGCCCTGAGCTACAGTATCCATCCATTCAGCCCTGAGCTACAGTATCCATCCACTCAGCCCTGAGCTACAGTATCCATCCATTCAGCCCTGAGCTACAGTATCCATCCATTCAGCCCTAAGCTACAGTATCCATCCACTCAGCCCTGAGCTACAGTAGCCATCCACTCAGCCCTGAGCTACAGTATCCATCCACTCAGCCCTGAGCTACAGTATCCATCCACTCAGCCCTGAGCTATAGTATCCATCCACTCAGCCCTGAGCTACAGTATCCATCCATTCAGCCCTGAGCTACAGTATCCATCCACTCAGCCCTGAGCTACAGTATCCATCCACTCAGCCCTGAGCTACAGTATCCATCCACTCAGCCCTGAGCTACAGTATCCATCCACTCAGCCCTGAGCTACAGTATCCATCCACTCAGCCCTGAGCTACAGTATCCATCCATTCAGCCCTGAGCTACAGTATCCATCCACTCAGCCCTGAGCTACAGTATCCATCCATTCAGCCCTGAGCTACAGTATCCATCCATTCAGCCCTAAGCTACAGTATCCATCCACTCAGCCCTGAGCTACAGTATCCATCCACTCAGCCCTGAGCTACAGTATCCATCCACTCAGCCCTGAGCTACAGTATCCATCCACTCAGCCCTGAGCTACAGTATCCATCCATTCAGCCCTGAGCTACAGTATCCATCCATTCAGCCCTGAGCTACAGTATCCATCCACTCAGCCCTGAGCTACAGTATCCATCCACTCAGCCCTGAGCTACAGTATCCATCCACTCAGCCCTGAGCTACAGTATCCATCCACTCAGCCCTGAGCTACAGTATCCATCCACTCAGCCCTGAGCTACAGTATCCATCCACTCAGCCCTGAGCTACAGTATCCATCCATTCAGCCCTGAGCTACAGTATCCATCCATTCAGCCCTGAGCTACAGTATCCATCCATTCAGCCCCTGAGCTACAGTATCCATCCATTCAGCCCTGAGCTACAGTATCCATCCACTCAGCCCTGAGCTACAGTATCCATCCATTCAGCCCTGAGCTACAGTATCCATCCACTCAGCTCTGAGCTACAGTATCCATCCATTCAGCCCTGAGCTACAGTATCCATCCACTCAGCCCTGAGCTACAGTATCCATCCACTCAGCCCTGAGCTACAGTATCCATCCATTCAGCCCTGAGCTACAGTATCCATCCACTCAGCCCTGAGCTACAGTATCCATCCACTCAGCCCTGAGCTACAGTATCCATCCATTCAGCCCTGAGCTACAGTATCCATCCATTCAGCCCTGAGCTACAGTATCCATCCATTCAGCCCTGAGCTACAGTATCCATCTACTCAGCCCTGAGCTACAGTATCCATCCATTCAGCCCTGAGCTACAGTATCCATCCACTCAGCCTGTCTATTATTCCTGAGTCTTCACTGAAAATAAATGTCAATACTACGGAGGAGAGGAGGAAAAGTCAGCAGGAAGAGACCAGAACACACCAAGGGTGTAGACGGGGGTCCGGAGGGTCCTCCCAGGATGTTCAAACTCATTTCCTACAATTCTACACAGTTTGACATGACTTATCATGCTTCTCTTGAGGGGTACATGGAGGGGTATATGGAGGGGTGTTTTTTTATTTTATTTTTTGGGGGGGAACAGATAAAAAAATAAAAATAATAACAGCTAACTTCTTGTATTTTAACACATTTTGCCATCGGGCAGAGAGAACAAATTGCAGTTTTATTATGCTGTTCTACACATTTTTTCATGAGGCTGAGAGAAAATGTTGTAGTTTGAAAGCTAATTTCCTGCAATTCTACACATTTTGCCATGGGGCAGAGAGAACAGTGTGCTGTTTTATAGCTCATCTCATGCTATGACACACACACACACACACACACACACACACACACACACACACACACACACACACACACACACACACACACACACCACAGTGATGAGAAAGTCAAGGTTGCTGAAGCCTCCAGTCAAAGGTTTCCTATGCCGCATCAGAGATGGGCCTGGCCGCAATCATCTCCTGCTTTCTAAGAAGGCTGTTCACATGGCGAGAGAGAGGAAGACAGAGAGGGAAATGGAAAGATTCATCTGGAGCAGTTAATTTACTAATATCTCTAGCTATTTAGTTAGCATATGGAACATCATCCACATCTGGTGCAATCACTCCATCTGTACCTTCCCCCGTTTCCTCATCCTCCAGTTTCTGTCCTTTCATCTCTCGATTTGTCTCACTGTCACTCCATCTCACTCTCTCTTTGATGTTGTCTCTCTTTCTATTTCCATCTCCTCTTCCTATTGTGCTCCATCCTCCTTTCCCTCCCCCTCTTTCTCTCCTTCCCTTAATCTGACCCTCCGGTTTCTTGTTTTAGAGGTGGCTCTCCCTCTCTCCCCCTCTTTCCCTCCCTCCCTCCCTCCCTCCCTCCCTCCCTCCCTCCCTCCCTCCCTCCCTCCCTCCCTCCCTCCCTCCCTCCCTCCCTCCCTCCCTCCCTCCCTCCCTCTCTCTCTCTCTCTCTCTCTCTCCCTCCCTCCCTCCCTCCTTCCATCCCTCTCTCTCTCTCTCTCCCTCCCTCCCTCCTCCTCCCTCCCTCCCTCCCTCCCTCCCTCCCTCCCTCCCCCCCTCTTTCCCTCCCTCCCTCCCTCCCTCCCTCCATCCCTCCCTCCCTCCCTCCCTCCCCCTCTTTCCCTCCCTCCCTCCCTCCCTCCCTCCCTCCCTCCCTCCCTCCCTCCCTCCCTCCCTCCCTCCCTCCCTCCCTCCCTCCTCCCTCCCTCCCTCCTTCCATCCCTCTCTCTCTCCCTCCCTCCCTCCCTCCCTCCCCTCTTTCCCTCCCTCCCCTCCTCCTTCCATCCCTCTCTCTCTCCCTCCCTCCCTCCCTCCCTCCCTCCCTCCCTCCTCCTCCCTCCCTCCCTCCTCCCTCCCTCCCTCCCTCCTCCCTCCCTCCCTCCCTCCCTCCCCCTCCTCCTTCCATCCCTCTCTCTCTCTCTCCCTCCCTCCCTCCCCCTCTTTCCCTCCCTCCCCTCCTCCTTCCATCCCTCTCTCTCTCCCTCCCTCCCTGCTGTGATCTGGGTGACATTTCCTCAGTCACGCCTGTCAGGCCACACAGAGGGGTGGCTGCATACTCCAGGAGCAGGGGTCTCATTAGTGTGTGTGTGTGTGTGTATCAAAGAGCGAGAGTGTGTGTGTGTGTGTGTGTGTGTGTGTGTGTGTGTGTATCAAAGAGCGAGAGTGTGTGTGTGTGTGTTTAGATCACATTAATGCACAACCCTTCAAAGAGAAGAACTCTACTCCACATCAATGCGAAGAGGGTGTGTGTGTGTGTGTGTGACACAAATCGAATTACACAACGGACTTAATGTCTAGATCCTTTTTATTGAATAGGGCCTCTGGTCTCCCTTAACAACCCCCTTCTCTTCCTCTTTTCCATCTTCTCCCCATCTCTTCTCTTTCTTTATATTCTCTCCTCTTGCCCTATATCCCCCCTCTCCCCCTCTCCCTCCTCTCCCTCCTCTCTCCCCCTCTCCCTCCTCTCCCCTCTCCCCCTCTCCCTCCTCTCTCTCTCCCTCTCCCTCCTCTCTCCTCTCCTCTCTCCTCTCTCTCTCCTCCTTCTCTGCCTCTATATTCTATCTTTCCTCTCGTGACTGCTCCAGGGCAGGAGGGGAGGGTGGGTGATGTCTCATCCCCTCTGGAGTGTCTGATTCTGGGGCAGGTCTCTCACTCTGGCCCCTGGTCTATCCAGGCCTATAGTAGACTGTCTGACTGTGTTATGTTAACCCAGAGAATGGGACTAGTCCTGCTGTGGATGGATACAGAGGAGATTGTGTGCGTGTGTTTGTGTGTGCATGTACGCTACCAGTCAAAAGTTTGGACACACCTACTCATTCAAGGGTTTTTCTTTATTTTTACTATTTTCTACGTTGTAGAATAATAGTGAAGAAATCAAAACTATGAAATAAAACATATGGAATCATGTAGTAACCTAAAATGTTTTAAACAAATCAAAATATATTTTATATTTGAGATTCTTCAAATAGCCACCCTTTGCCATGATGACATCTTTGCACACTCTTGGCATTTTCTCAACCAGCTTCATGATGTAGTCATCTGGAATGCATTTCAATGACAAGGTGTGCCTTCTTAAAAGTTAATTTGTGGAATTTATTTCCTTCTTAATGCGTTTGAGACAATCATTTGTGTTGTGACATATTATGGCAAGAACAGCTCAAATAAGCAAAGAGAAACAACAGTCCATCATTACTTTAAGACATGAAGGTCAGTCAATACGGAAAGTTTCAAGAACTTTGAAAGTTTCTTCAAGTGCAGTCGCATAAACCATAAAGCGCTATGATGAAACTGGCTCTCATGAGGACCGCCACAGGAAAGGAAGACCCAGAGTTACCTCTGCTGCAGAGGATAAATTCATTAGAGTTACCAGCCTCAGAAATTGCAGCCCAAATAAATGCTTCACAGAGTTCAAGTAACAGACACATCTTAACGTCAACTGTGTGAATAAGGCCTTCATGGTCGAATTGCTGCAAATAAAACACTACTAAAGGACACCAATAAGAAGAAGAGACTTGCTTGGGCCAAGAAACATGAGCAATGGACATTAGATCGGTGGAAATGTGTCCTTTGGTCTGGAGTCCAAAATGGAGATTTTTGGTTTCCAAACGCCGTGGCTTTGTGAGACGCGGTGTGGGTGAACGGATGATCTCCGCATGTGCATTTCCCACCGTAAAGCATAGAGGAGGAGGTGTTATGATGTGGGGGTGCTTTGCTGGTGACACTGTCTGTGATTTATTTAGAATTCAAGGCACACTTAACCAGCATGGCTACCACAGCATTCTGCAGCGATACACCATCCCATCTGGTTTTGGGCTTAGTGGGACTATCATTTGTTTTTCAACAGGGCAATGACCCAACACACCTCCAGGCTGTGTAAGGGCTATTTTACCAAGAAGGATGGAGTGCTGCATCAGATGACCTGGCCTCCACAATCCCCCAACCTCAACCCAATTGAGATGGTTTGGGATGAGTCGGACGGCAGAGTGAAGGAAAAGCAGCCAACAAGTGCTCAGCATATGTGGGAACTCCTTCAAGACTGTTGGACAAGCATTCCAGGTGGAGCTGGTTGAGAGAATGCCAAGAGTGTGCAAAGCTGCCATCAAGGCAAAGGGTGGCTATTTGAAGAATCTCAAATCTCAAATATATTTTTATTTGTTTAACACTTTTTTGGTTACTACATGATTCCATATGTGTTATTCCATAGTTTTGATGTCTTCACTATTATTCTACAATGTAGAAAATATTAAAAATAAAGAAAAACCCTGGAATGAGTAGGTGTGTCCAAACTTTTGACTGGAACTGTACGTCGAGTGAGTGTGTGATTGTGTGTCTGTCTGTCTGTCTGTCTGTCTGTGCCTGTGTGTGAGTATGTGTGTCTATTCATGTGTGTGTGTGTGTTTGTGTGTGTGTGTGTGTGTTTGTGTGTGTGTGTGTGTGTGTGTGTGTGTGTGTGTGTGTGTGCCTTTGAGTGAATGTGAGTGTGTGTGGATGGATGTGGATGACAGAGTAACTAATGTAGTCTGGTACTGGCTAGGTACTGTAGATATGGTAGGTACTGTAGGTACTGTAGATATGGTAGGTACTGTAGATATGGTAGGTACTGTAGATATGGTAGGTACTGTAGGTACTGTAGATATGGTAGGTACTGTAGATATGGTAGGTACTGTAGATATGGTAGGTACTGTAGGTACTGTAGATATGGTAGGTACTGTAGATATGGTAGGTACTGTAGATATGGTAGGTACTGTAGGTATGGTAGGTACTGTAGATATGGTAGGTACTGTAGATATGGTAGGTACTGTAGATATGGTAGGTACTGTAGATATGGTAGGTACTGTAGATATGGTAGGTACTGTAGGTACTGTAGATATGGTAGGTACTGTAGATATGGTAGGTACTGTAGATATGGTAGGTACTGTAGATATGGTAGGTACTGTAGGTACTTGCTAGGTATTGTAGGTACTGTAGATATGGTAGGTACTGTAGATATGGTAGGTACTGTAGATATGGTAGGTACTGTAGATATGGTAGGTACTGTAGATATGGTAGGTACTGTAGGTACTTGCTAGGTACTGTAGGTACTTGCTAGGTATTGTAGGTACTTGCTAGGTATTGTAGGTACTGTAGGTATTGTAGGTACTTGCTAGGTACTGTAGGTACTTGCTAGGTATTGTAGGTACTTGCTAGGTACTGTAGGTACTTGCTAGGTACTGTAGGTACTTGCTAGGTACTGTAGGTACTTGCTAGGTATTGTAGGTACTTGCTAGGTACTGTAGGTACTTGCTAGGTACTGTAGGTACTTGCTAGGTATTGTAGATACTGTAGGTACTGTAGGTACTTGCTAGGTACTGTAGGTACTTGCTAGGTATTGTAGGTACTTGCTAGGTATTGTAGGTACTTGCTAGGTATTGTAGGTACTTGCTAGGTATTGTAGGTACTTGCTAGGTACTGTAGGTACTTGCTAGGTACTGTAGGTACAGTGGGGAAAAAAAGTATTTAGTCAGCCACCAATTGTGCAAGTTCTCCCACTTAAAAAGATGAGAGAGGCCTGTAATTTTCATCATAGGTACACATCAACTATGACAGACAAAATGAGATTTTTTTTCTCCAGAAAATCACATTGTAGGATTTTTTATGAATTTATTTGCTAATTATGGTGGAAAATAAGTATTTGGTCAATAACAAAAGTTTCTCAATACTTTGTTATATACCCTTTGTTGGCAATGACACAGGTCAAACGTTTTCTGTAAGTCTTCACAAGGTTTTCACACACTGTTGCTGGTATTTTGGCCCATTCCTCCACGCAGATCTCCTCTAGAGCAGTGATGTTTTGGGGCTGTCGCTGGGCAACACAGACGTTCAACTCCCTCCAAAGATTTTCTATGGGGTTGAGATCTGGAGACTGGCTAGGCCACTCCAGGACCTTGAAATGCTTCTTACGAAGCCAATCCTTCGTTGCCCGGGCGGTGTGTTTGGGATCATTGTCATGCTGAAAGACCCAGCCACGTTTCATCTTCAATGCCCATGCTGATGGAAGGAGGTTTTCACTCAAAATCTCTAGATACATGGCCCCATTCATTCTTTCCTTTACACGGATCAGTCGTCCTGGTCCCTTTGCAGAAAAACAGCCCCAAAGCATGATGTTTCCACCCCCATGCTTCACAGTAGGTATGGTGTTCTTTGGATGCAACTCAGCATTCTTTGTCCTCCAAACACGACGAGTTGAGTTTTTACCAAAAAAGTTATATTTTGGTTTCATCTGACCATATGACATTCTCCCAATCCTCTTCTGGATCATCCAAATGCACTCTAGCAGACTTCAGACGGGCCTGGACATGTACTGGCTTAAGCAGGGGGACACGTCTGGCACTGCAGGATTTGAGTCCCTGGCGGCGTAGTGTGTTACTGATGGTAGGCTTTGTTACTTTGGTCCCAGCTCTCTGCAGGTCATTCACTAGGTCCCCCCGTGTGGTTCTGGGATTTTTGCTCACCGTTCTTGTGATCATTTTGACCCCACGGGGTGAGATCTTGCGTGGAGCCCCAGATCGAGGGAGATTATCAGTGGTCTTGTATGTCTTCCATTTCCTAATAATTGCTCCCACAGTTGATTTCTTCAAACCAAGCTGCTTACCTATTGCAGATTCAGTCTTCCCAGCCTGGTGCAGGTCTACAATTTTGTTTCTGGTGTCCTTTGACAGCTCTTTGGTCTTGGCCATAGTGGAGTTTGGAGTGTGACTGTTTGAGGTGGACAGGTGTCTTTTATACTGATAACAAGTTCAAACAGGTGCCATTAATACAGGTAACGAGTGGAGGACAGAGGAGCCTCTTAAAGAAGAAGTTACAGGTCTGTGAGAGCCAGAAATCTTGCTTGTTTGTAGGTGACCAAACACTTATTTTCCACCATAATTTGCAAATAAATTCATTAAAAATCCTACAATGTGATTTTCTGTATTTTTTTTTCTCAATTTGTCTGTCATAGTTGACGTGTACCTATGATGAAAATTACAGGCCTCTCTCATCTTTTTAAGTGGGAGAACTTGCACAATTCGTGGCTGACTAAATACTTTTTTTCCCCACTGTACTTGCTAGGTATTGTAGGTACTTGCTAGGTATTGTAGGTACTTGCTAGATATTGTAGGTACTTGCTAGGTATTGTAGACCATGGTGCTTGCCTATGGAGCAGTGAGGGGAACGGCACCTCTGTACCTTCAGGCTCTGATCAGTCCCTACACCCAAACGAGGGCATTGCGTTCATCCACCTCTGGCCTGCTGGCTCCCCTTCCTCTGCGGAAGCATAGCTCCCGCTCAGCCCAGTCAAAACTGTTCGCTGCTCTGGCACCCCAATGGTGGAACAAGCTCCCTCACGACGCCAGGACAGCGGAGTCACTCACCACCTTCCGGAGACATTTGAAACCCCACCTCTTTAAGGAATACCTGGGATTGTCACGAACAGAAGAGGACCCAAGAGCGCAAGTTCAAATTCAGAGTTCTTTATTCAAGGTTACTGGCGGGAAGAGGAGTCCCAGGGGTGTCAGGGGTCTTTCAGGGTCCTCCTGTGGGTACCTGTGCTCCGGGGGTCACCAAATGTCCGGGGGTGTCCAGTCCAAGTGCTTAGTGTGTGTGTTCCCCAGTGATGGAGCGGCGTATCGGGCTGAGGGTGGTGAAACGTCTGGGCACGCTCATCTGGTGGTCGGAGACCTGGGGAACACACACACACAACAGCAATATGAATGGCAGGCAGAAGTACAGATCAGGGCTGGGCAAATATCGTGGTGAGAGACAGAAGGCAGAAACGAGTTACCGGAGGGGCTGAAGATCGGAGAGTAGTCGAGGTCCAGAAGGCAGGTTGGGATAGACGGGGCAGTAGAACAAGGAGGCAGTCAAGAAAGGATCGGTATCACAAACAGGAGTCAGAGCGCAGACAGGCAGGTTACTGGTCCGGGTTTGAAGACGATCTGACAGGGCTTGGCTGAAAACCAGGGCTTGATATACTGGGAGAGGTAGTGGGGAAATGCAGTTCAGCTGGCAGAGTAATTAGAACAGAGTGAGGCAAGGTGAGGATGGTGAGTGGGAAATGCAGTGCAGCTGGCCAGGTAACAAGAGCAGAGCAGGGCAGGTGGAGCTAGTTAGGCTGAGTAGAGAGAGGGAGGTGAGCAGAGTGGAAGATAATTGAATGCAATTAATGTTGCTACCAGGGAGAGAGAGTGCTCATGACAGGACCCCCCTCCAAGGGACGGCCCCAGAAGTCCCAAGAACAACATCATGCCGGGAGGGTGGAGGGGAGCAGGCGGCGGGTCAGAACTCCTCCGAGCGGTCCGAGTGAATCTCCTCATCCTCAGAAGGAGCTGGAGGGTCACGGTCGGGAGACAGGACAGGCACTGAGACAGGAGCAGGGCGGGCCGGACGGCTAGGAACCCCTCTTGGACGGCCCCCTACGGATTGCAGGCTGATCAGGATGTAGTCGGTGGAAGTCAGTGATAAGGGTCCGGTCCACTATCCTCCTGGCCGGGATCCAGGTCCTCTCCTCTGGACCATATCCCTCCCAATCAACGAGGTACTGGAGACCCCTACCCCTTCGCCTAGAGCGGAGCAGCCGCCGGGACGGTGAAGACAGGACCGCCATCTACGAGGCGCGGAGGAGGTGGCGCCGGAGCTGCAGGGACCAGGGGACTTTCATGGACCGGCTTGACCTTGGAGACGTGGAAGGTGGGGTGGACCCGCATGGAAGCGGGCAACTGAAGTCGGACCGCCGTTGGACTGATGACTTTCTGCACAGGAAAAGGACCAATGAAGCGAGGGGCCAGCTTTCGTGATACAACCCGCAGCGGCAGATCCCGGGCAGACAGCCAGACCTTCTGACCAACCCGGTAAGTAGGTGCTGGGGTCCTCCGTCGGTTGGCACCGACGGCGTAGCTGGTTCCAGACTTCAGGAGCACAGTGCGAGCCTGGGCCCAAGTGCGGCGGCAGCGGCGGGCATACGCAAGAGCAGACGGACAGGTGGCATCCGCCTCCTGGCTGGCAAACAGTGGAGGTTGATACCCGTAGACACACTGAAAGGGGGAGAGCCCGGTGGAGGAACTGGTGAGTGAATTATGGGCATATTCCACCCAGAGCAGGTGTTGAGCCCAGGCCCGGGGATTTTGGGAAGCCACACACCTCAGTGCCTTCTCCAGCTCCTGGTTCATGCGTTCAGTCTGGCCGTTTGACTGCGGGTGGAATCCAGACGATAGGCTGGCGGTGGCCCCAAGGAGATGACAGAACTCCTTCCAAAAGGTTGCTGAGAATTGCGGGCCCCGGTCTGACACTATATCCTGGGGTAGGCCATGGATACGAAACACATGTTCCAGGACCACCTGGGAGGTCTCTTTAGCAGAGGGTAGTTTGGGAAGGGGCACGAAGTGGGTCATCTTACTAAAGCGGTCAACAATGGTAAGGATGACTGTGTGTCCGTCAGAGGGCGGAAGGCCCGTAACAAAGTCCAGTGAAACGTGGGACCAGGGCCTCTTGGGTATGAGTAGGGGTTGCAGCAACCCAGCAGGAGGCTGGTTGGGAGTCTTGTTTCGGTTACAAGTGGGACAAGCTCGGATGAATTCTCGGACATCCCGTCTCATCCCCGCCACCAGAACCGCTGGCGGACCAGATGAAGGGTGCGAGTGATGCCGGGATGACAGGCCAGACGGGATTCGTGCCCCCACTGAATCACAGGTGACCTGAGATTTGCTGGAACAAACAGACGGTTGGGGGCGCTGGTGCTTGGACCTGGCTGGTCCCGAAGAGCCTCCATGACCTGCTTCTCGATCTCCCAGGTGAGGGCCGCTACGACCAAGTGGCTGGGAAGAATGGGAGCTGTCATGGCGGTGGTCTCGTCCTTCTGAAACATCCGGGAAAGAGCATCAGGTTTGATGTTGCGAGATCCCGGGCGGTAGGAGAGCGTGAAATTGAAGCGCGTAAAGAACAGAGACCACCGCTGTTGACGGGAGTTCAGCCTCCTGGCTGTTTGGATATACTCCAGGTTCTTGTGGTCTGTCCACACTACGAATGGTTCCTTTGACCCCTCTAACCAGTGCCGCCATTCTTCAAGGGCGAGCTTGACAGCCAACAGCTCGCGGTTCCCAATGTCGTAGTTGCATTCGGCAGGGGTTAGCCGACGGGAGTAGAAGGCACAGGGGTGCATCTTGCCATCCTCAGCTGCTCTTTGAGAAAGCACTGCACCCACTCCCACGTCCGAAGCATCTACCTCCACCACAAACTGCCTTGCTGCATCTGGCATCTGGAGGATGGGAGCAGAAGTGAAACATGTCTTGAGGATATTGAAGGCCTTATCAGCAGCTGATGTCCATTGGTACGGTTGTTTAGTGCTGGTTAGCGCCGTGAGGGGTGCAGCCACTGTGCTATAGTTTCTGATGAATCTCCTATAAAAGTTGGCAAAGCCCAGGAACTGTTGCAACTTCTTCCGAGACTCAGGAACTGGCCAGGAAGTGACAGCCGACACCTTCGTGAGATCCATCTGAATGCTGCCCTCGGTCACCACATACCCCAGGAATGAAACGGTCTTGGCATGGAACTCGCACTTCTCTGCCTTCACGAAAAGAGAGTTCTCCAGCAGGCGGCGCAGGACCAACCGGACGTGGTGCGTGTGTTCTGACAGAGTCTTTGAGAATATTAAAATATCGTCAAGGTACACAAATACGAACGTATTTAGCATGTCCCTGAGGATATCATTCACTAGGGCTTGAAAAACTGCTGGGGCATTGGTGAGGCCGAAGGGCATGACGAGATATTCATAGTGGCCGGTAGGTGTGTTGAGCGCTGTCTTCCATTCGTCTCCCTCCCTCATCCGCACCAGATGGTAGGCATTGCGAAGGTCCAGCTTAGTGAATACAGTGGCTCCCTGCAGCAGTTCGAAGGCAGACGAAAGTAAGGGCAGTGGGTAGCGATTCTTAACCGTGATGTCGTTTCAGACCCCGGTAATCTATGCATGGACGAAGAGAACCGTCCTTCTTGCCGACAAAGAAGAATCCCGCTCCTGCGGGGAAGACGACGGTCTAATTATCCCGGAGGCAAGAGAGTCATTAATGTAGTCCTCCATGGCCTTTCTTTCCGGGGCTGACAGTGAATACAGACGACCCTTGGGAGGTGCTGTGCCAGGCAGGAGATCAATCGCGCAGTCATAGGGTCTGTGTGGGGGGTAGAGATGTCGCCTTGGATTTGTTGAACACCTCTTTCAGGCTGTGGTAACAGGCCGGAACATTGGATATGTCGGAGGTAGCGCTAGATCCTTCCCCGGTGAACGGGCAGGGTGGCCCCCCTTAAACAGGTCTGGTGACAACTCCTTCCCCACTCACGGACTGTTCCTGTCTCCCAGTCGATGTGGGGGTTGTGCTGACGGAGCCACGGGTATCCAAGAATGAGTGGTTGGCCAGGTGAGTGTAGGAGGTGAAACTGGATGGACTCCTGGTGGTTTCCTGACAGCAGGATTGTCACAGGGGCGGAGATATGAGTGACAGTGCCAAGATGATGCCCATCCAGGGCTCGTGCAGGAATGGGTTGTGTCAGTTGATGATGGTTCACGCCCAGTTGCTGTGCAAGCTCAGGGTCCATGATGTTTGCTTCGGCTCCGGAATCCACAAGGGCGGCCAATGTATGAGTCTTGTCAGAAAGCTGAAGGCGGAGATGAAGCAGGGTCTTTCGGATGGAGGGAGACTGAAGGCTTGTTGAGCTCACCCGGATCTCCCCTACACCTGGTGAGCTGCGGCTTTTGCCGGACAAGTAGCGACACGGTGATTCTCGCCACCACAGTAGAGGCAAAGGTTGGAGCTTAGACGGCGCCGACGCTCCTCGGGAGTCAGAGAGGCACGGCCAATCTCCATGGGCTCAGGCTGATTGAGTTGGCTATGGGACTTGACAGGCAGGGGCTGGACAGAAGCGGTATCGACCCGAGTACGGATGGCAGGTTGACTGAGACGGCCCTTCTCCCTCCTCCGGGTCTGTATACGGCGGTCAATGCGAGCAGCAAGGTCAATGGCGGCATCAAGCGTTGAGGGCGGGTCATGGGAAACAAGCTCGTCCTTGATATAGTCCGCCAGGCTATGGAGGAAGGCTTGCACCAGTGCCTCTGGGTTAAACGAGCTTTGACTGGCCAGGGTACGAAAGTCAATGGAGAAGTCTGCCACTGTCCGATTGCCCTGACGGATGGTGAGCAGAGCTTGTGACGCTTCGGCTGTTGGCGAGCCTAGGTCAAAGACCTTTAACATCTCCTCCTCAAAGGCACTGAAGGAGGCACAGGCTGGGGTTTGCCGGTCGAATTCCGCCGTTCCCCCACAACCGAGCTCGACCGGTGAGATGTGTGATGACATACCCCACCTTGGCTCCCTCTGTTGAGAAAGTCCTGGGCTGTAGTGCAAACTGGATTCGGCAGCTGCTCAAGAATGGTCTTACTTGCTTCTGGTTGCCATCAAAACGTTCCGGGTTCCCAATCCTTGGTTCAGGAGCGTGGGGATCTGGTGGCAGCACTGCCGGGCCTGCAGCATTGGGACCTCCAGCGGAGGGATGAAGGAGTATCGGTGGTACAGGAACAAAAGGACCAGGGGGGTGCAGGTGGAGTAGCCGGGCTTGAGAGTAGTTGCAGGGCTTGGGCTAGCTGTTGTTGCTGCAGTTGGAACTGTTGTTGCTGCTGGTTGAATAGCTGGAGAAGGGGAAGCGATGTCGCCAGCCATCCGATTTATGTCTCCCTCAGAGCGTTCCAGTCGCTGTAGGGCAGTCCTCTCTGGCTCTTCCTCCATCGTGGTCAGGAAGTGCGCTGGGTCCATGATGGTCAGATCGTTCTGTCACGAACAGAAGAGGACCCAAGAGCGCAAGTTCAAATTCAGAGTTCTTTATTCAAGGTTACTGGCGGGAAGAGGAGTCCCAGGGGTGTCAGGGGTCTTTCAGGGTCCTCCTGTGGGTACCTGTGCTCCGGGGGTCACCAAATGTCCGGGGGTGTCCAGTCCAAGTGCTTAGTGTGTGTGTTCCCCAGTGATGGAGCGGCGTATCGGGCTGAGGGTGGTGAAACGTCTGGGCACGCTCATCTGGTGGTCGGAGACCTGGGGGAACACACACACACAACAGCAATATGAATGGCAGGCAGAAGTACAGATCAGGGCTGGGCAAATATCGTGGTGAGAGACAGAAGGCAGAAACGAGTTACCGGAGGGGCTGAAGATCGGAGAGTAGTCGAGGTCCAGAAGGCAGGTTGGGATAGACGGGGCAGTAGAACAAGGAGGCAGTCAAGAAAGGATCGGTATCACAAACAGGAGTCAGAGCGCAGACAGGCAGGTTACTGGTCCGGGTTTGAAGACGATCTGACAGGGCTTGGCTGAAAACCAGGGCTTGATATACTGGGAGAGGTAGTGGGGAAATGCAGTTCAGCTGGCAGAGTAATTAGAACAGAGTGAGGCAAGGTGAGGATGGTGAGTGGGAAATGCAGTGCAGCTGGCCAGGTAACAAGAGCAGAGCAGGGCAGGTGGAGCTAGTTAGGCTGAGTAGAGAGAGGGAGGTGAGCAGAGTGGAAGATAATTGAATGCAATTAATGTTGCTACCAGGGAGAGAGAGTGCTCATGACAGGGATAGGATAAAGTGTTCCTTCTAACCCCCCAATTGTAAAGTGGTTATCCCACTGGCTATAGGGTGAACGCACCAATTTGCGAGTCGCTCTGGCTAAGAGCGTCTGCTAAATGACGTTAATGTGCCCTTGAGCAAGGCACTTAACCCTAATTGCTCCTGTAAGTCGCTCTGGATAAGAGCGTCTGCTAAATGACTAAAATGTAATGTAAATGTAGGTACTTGCTAGGTACTGTAGGTACTTGCTAGGTACTGTAGGTACTTGCTAGGTACTGTAGGTACTTGCTAGGTACTGTAGGTACTGTAGGTATTGTAGGTACTGGCTAGGTATTGTAGGTACTTGCTAGGTACTGTAGGTACTTGCTAGGTATTGTAGGTACTTGCTAGGTACTGTAGGTACTTGCTAGGTATTGTAGGTACTTGCCTAGGTGTTGTGGGTACTTGCTAGGTGCTGTGTGCTTGCTGGGTATTGTAGGTACTTGCTAGGTACTGTAGGTACTTGATAGGTATTGTAGGTGCTTGCTAGGTACTGTAGGTACCTTCTAGGTACTGTGGGTACTTGCTAGGTACTGTAGGTACTTGCTAGACACTGTGTACTTGCTAGGTACTGTAGGCTTGCTAGGTATTGTAGGTACTTGCTAGGTACTGTAGATATGGTAGGTACTGTAGGTACTTGCTAGGTACTGTAGGTGCTTGCTAGGTATTGTAGGTACTGTAGGTGCTGTGGGTACTTGCTGGGTGCTGTAGGTACCTTGCAGGTATTGTAGGTACTTGCTAGGTATTGTAGGTACTTGCTAGGTATTGTAGGTACTTGCTAGGTATTGTAGGTACTTGCTGTACTGTGAGGTACTTGCTGGGTGCTGTGGGTACTTGCTAGGTATTGTAGGTGCTTGCTAGGTATTGTGGGTACTTGCTAGATATTGTAGGTACTTGCTGGGTATTGTAGGTACTTGCTAGGTATTGTAGGTACTTGCTAGGTACTGTGGGTGCCTTTGCTAGGTACTGTGGGTACCTTGCTAGGTATTGTAGGTGCTTTGCTATTGTGAGTGCTTGCTGGGTACTGCTTGCTAGGTATTGTAGGTACTTGCTGGGTACTGTAGGTACTTGCTAGGTGTTGGGTACTTGCTGGGTGCTGTGGTGCTTGCTGGTACTATAGGTGAACTTGCTGGGTACTGTAGGTACTTGCTAGGTACTTGGGTACTTGCTAGGTACTGTAGGTGCTTGCTAGGTATTGTAGGTACTTGCTAGGTACTGTAGGTGCTTGCTAGATATTGTAGGTACTTGCTAGGTATTGTAGGTGCTTGCTGGGTATTTTAGATACTTGCTAGATATTGTAGGTACTTGCTAGGTACTGTGAGGTACTTGCTAGATATTGTGGGTACTTGCTGGGTATTGTGGTACTTTCATAGATATTGTAGGTACTTGCTGGGTAATGTAGGTACTTCTGGGTACTGTAGGTACTTGCTTGGTTTGAGTCTACTAGGTACTGTAGGTACTTCGCTAGATATTGTAGGTACTGGGTATTGTAGGTACTTGCTAGGTATTGTAGGTACTTACTAGGTACTGTAGGTACTTTGGTACTGTGGGTACTTGCTAGGTACTGTAGATGTCTTGTTAGGTATTGTAGGTACTTGCTAGGTACTGTGGGTACTTGCTAGGTATTGTAGGTACTGGCTAGGTACTGTAGTACTTGCTAGGTACTGTAGGTACTTGCTAGGTATTGTAGGTACTGTAGATATTGTGGGTACTTGCTAGGTACTTTGGGTACTTGCTAGGTACTGTGGGTACTTGCTGGGTACTGTAGGTACTTGCTGGGTGCTGTGAGTGCTTGCTGGGTGTTGTGGGTACTTGCTAGGTATTCTAGGCACTTGCTAGGTACTGTAGGTACTTGCTAGGTACTGTAGGTACTTGCTAGGTACTGTAGGTACTTGCTAGGTATGGTAGGTACTGTAGATATTGTAGGTACTTGCTAGGTATTGTAGGTACTTGCTAGGTACTGTAGGTACTGTAGATATTGTAGGTACTTGCTAGGTAATGTAGGTACTTGCTAGGTACTGTAGGTACTTGCTAGGTATTGTAGGTACTTGCTAGGTACTGTAGGTACTTGCTAGGTATTGTAGGTACTTGCTAGTACTGTAGGTGCTTGCATGGGTACTGTAGGTACTTGTAGGTACTGTAGGTACTTGCTAGGTACTGTAGGTACTGATAGGTACTGTAGGGACTTGCTAGGTATTGTAGGTACTTTCTGGGTATTGTAGGTACCTGCTAGGTATTGTAGGTACTTGCTGGTATTGTAGGTACTTGCTAGGCACTGTAGGTACTTGCTGGGTACTGTAGGTGCTAGTGATTGTGAGGTACTTGCTAGGTACTGTAGGTACTTGCTAGGTATTGTAGGTGCCTTTGCTGGGTACTGTAGGTGCTTGCTAGGTATTGTAGGTGCTTCGGGTATTGTGGGTGCTTGCTAGGTACTGTAGGTACTTGCTAGGTACTGTGGGTGCTTGCTAGGTATTGTGGGTACTTGCTGGGTACTGTAGGTACTTACTAGGTATTGTAGGTACTTGCTAGGTACTGAAGGTACTGTAGATATTGTGGTACTTCTAGTACTGTAGGTGCTTTCTAGGTAATGTAGGTACTTGCTAGGTATTGCAGGTGCTTGCTAGGTATTGTAGGTACTTGCTAGGTACTGTAGGTACTTGCTGGGTATTGTAGGCATGCTAGGTACTGTGGGTGCTTGCTGGGTATTGTAGGTACCACTCTACTGCGGTACTTGCTAGTATGTAGGTACTTGCTAGGTACTGTAGGTACTTTGGGTACTGTAGGTACTTGCTAGGTACTGTAGGTAATTTGCTAGGTACTGTAGGAACTTACTGGTATTGTGGCACTGTAGATATTGTAGGTACTTGCTAGGTACTGTAGGTACTTGCTGGGTACTGTAGGTACTTGCTAGGTACTGTGAGTGCTTGCTAGGGTACTGTATCTTGCTAGGTACTGTAGGTACTTGCTGGGTACTGTAGGTACTTGCTAGGCCTGTAGGTACTTGCTAGGTATTGTAGGTACTGTAGATATTGTAGGTACTTGCTATGGGTACTGTGAGGTACTGTAGATGTGTAGGTACTTGCTAGGTACTGTAGGTACTTGGTAGGTATTGGGTACTTATAATAATAATAATATGCCATTTAGCAGACGCTTTTATCCAAAGCGACTTACAGTCATGCGTGCATACATTTTTGTGTATGGGTGGTCCCGGGGATCGAACCCACTACCTTGGCGTTACAAGCGCCGTGCTCTACCAGCTGAGCTACAGAGGACCACAGGTACTTGCTAGGTATTGTAGGTACTGTAGATATTGTTGGTACTTGCTAGGTACTGTAGGTACTGTAGATATTGTAGGTACTTGCTAGGTACTGTAGGTACTTGCTAGGTACTGTAGGTACTTGCTAGGTATTGTAGGTACTTGCTAGGTACTGTAGGTACTGTAGATATTGTAGGTACTTGCTAGGTAATGTAGGTACTTGCTAGGTACTGTAGGTACTTGCTAGGTATTGTAGGTACTTGCTAGGTACTGTAGGTACTTGCTAGGTATTGTAGGTACTTGCTAGGTACTGTAGGTACTTGCTAGGTACTGTAGGTACTTGCTAGGTATTGTAGGTACTTGCTATGTATTGTAGGTACTGTAGGTATTGTAGGTACTGTAGATATGGTAGGTACTGTAGATATTGTAGGTACTGTAGGTACTTGCTAGGTATTGTAGGTACTTGCTAGGTATTGTAGGTACTTGCGTAGTATTGTAGGTACTGTAGATATGGTGGGTACTGTAAAGTTGTGGGTACTGTAGGTACTTGCTAGGTGTGTAGGTGCTTGCTAGGTATTGTAGGTACTTGCTGGGTGCTGTAGGTACTTGCTGGGTACTGTAGGTACTTGCTGGGTACTGTAGGTACTTCTAGGTACTGTGGTACTTGCTAGGTCACTGTAGGTACTTGCTGGGTGTTGTAGGTACCAGGCACCTGTAGGTATTGTGCTTGCTGGGTACTGTGGGTCGCTAGGTATGTAGACTTGCTAGGTATTGTGAGGTGCCTTACTAGGTATTGTAGGTACTTGCTAGGTATTGTAGGTGCTGGTATTGTAGGTCTTGAGGTACTGTGGGTGCACTTGCTAGGTATTGTAGGTACTTGCTGGTATTGTGTACTTGCTGTAGGTGCTTGCTAGGTGTTGTAGGTACTTGCTGGGTGCTGTGGTGCTTGCTGGGTGCTGTAGGTACTTACTAGGTACTTTAGGTACCTGCTAGGTACTGTAGGTACTTGCTGAGTACTGTAGGTGCTTGCTAGGTATTGTAGGTCTTGCTGGTATTGTAGGTCTTGCTGGGTACTGTAGGCTTGCTAGGAACTGTAGGTCTTGCTAGGTATTGTAGGTACTTGCTGGGTATTGTAGGACTTGCTGGGTACTGTAGGCACTTGCTAGGTATTGTAGGTACCTGCTAGGTGCTGAAGTCATTTCTGGGTGTTGGCAGGTGCCTTGCTGGGTATTGTAGGTACTTGCTAGGTACTGTAGGTGCTTGTAGACTGTAGGTGCTTGCTAGGTACTGTAGGTACTTGCTAGGTATTGTAGGTACTTGCTGGGTACTGTAGGTACTTTCTAGGTATTGTAGGTACTTGCTGGGTATTGTAGGTACTTGCTAGGGACTGTAGGTACTTATAGGTTTGTAGGTACTTGCTAGTACTGTAGGTACTTGCTAGATATTGTAGGTACTTGCTGTTGTGTACTTGCTAAGATATTGTAGGTACTCGCTAGGTATTGTGGGTACTTGCTAGATATTGTAGGTACTTGCTAGTACTGTAGGTACTTTCTAGATATTGTAGGTACTTCTGGGTATTGTAGGTACTTGCTAGATATTGTAGGTACTTACTAGGTAATGTAGGTACTTGCTATGTACTGTCGGTGCCTAGGTATTGTAGGTACTTGCTGGGTACTGTAGGTACTTACTGGATATTGTAAGTACTTGCTGGGTATTGTAGGTACTTGCTGGGTATTGTAGGTACTTGCTGGGTACTGTAGGTACTTCTTTGGTACTGTGGGTACTTGCTAGGTATTGTAGGTACTCAGGTGCTGTGGGACTTGCTAGGTATTGTAGGTACTTGCTAGGTACTGTAGGTGACTTGCTAAGGGTACTGTAGGTTGCTAGGTATTGTGGGTACTTGCTAGGTAATGTAGGTACTTGCTAGGTACTGTAGGTACTGTAGATATTGTGGTTCTTGCTAGGTATTGTAGGTACTTGCTAGGTATTGTAGGTACCCCTTGCTGGGTACTGTAGGTGCTGTGAATATTGTGGGTACTTGCTAGGTAACGTAGGTACTTGCTAGGTACTGTAGGTCTTGCTAGGTATTGTAGGTACTTGCTAGGTACTGTAGTACTTCTAGGTATTGTAGGTACTTCTGGGTACTGTAGGTACTTGCTAGGTACTGTAGGTACTACAGGTACTGTAGTGCTAGTGCTGTGGTGCTGTATATGTAGGTACTGCTAGGTACTGTAGGACTTGCTAGGTACTGTGGTACTTACTAGGTATTGTAGGTACTTGCTAGGTATTGTAGGTACTATTGTAGGTACTTACTGTACTGGGTACTCACAGGCTACTGTAGGTACTTGCTAGGTACTGTAGGTACTTGCTGTTGGGTACTTGCTAGGTGCTGTGGTTGCTTGCTAGGTATTGTAGGTACTTGCTAGGTACTGTGGGTCTGGGTATTGTAGGTCACTTGCTAGGTACTGTAGGTGCCTTCTAGGTACTGTAGGTGCTAGGGTACTGTGGGTGCTAGGTATGTGGGTACTTGCTAGGTGCATTGCTAGGACTTGCCGGTATGTAGGTACAACTGGTACTGCTAGGGTATGTAGTTGTAGGCACTTGCTGGGTACTGTAGGTACTTGCTAGGTATGTAGGTGCTAGGTATTGGTGCTAGGTATGTAGGTCTCTAGGTACTGTAGGTACTTGCTAGGTACTGTAGTCCTTGCTGGGTATTGTAGGTGCTTGCTAGGTACTGTGGGTACTTGCTAGGGTTGTAGTGCTGTGCTGTAGGTACTGCTAGGTATTGTGGGTGCTTGCTGGGTACTGTGTCTTGCAGGTACTGTGGGTACTTGCTATACTGTAGGTACTTGCTAGGTACTGTGTACTTGCTAGGTGCTGTGCAGGTACTTCTAGGGTATTGTGGTACTGTAGATATTGTAGGTACTTGCTAGGTGCTGTGGGTGCTTGCTAGGGTACTGTGGGTGCTTGCTATACTGTGGGTACTACTGGGTATTGTGAGTACTTGCTAGGTATTGTAGGTACTGTAGATATTGCAGGTACTTGCTGGGTACTGTAGGTACTGTAGGATATTGTAGGTACTTGCTAGGTACTGTAGGTACTTGCTAGGTATTGTAGGTACTTTGCTAGGTATTGTGGGTACTGTAGATGTTGTGGGTACTTACTGGGTACTGTAGGTGCTGTAGATGTTGTAGGTACTTCGTGGGTACTGTGGGTACTTGCTAGGTACTGTGGGTACCTTCTGGGTATTGTGGTACTTGCTGGATATTGTAGGTACTGTAGATGTGTGGTACTTGCTAGGTAATGTCGGTACTTGCTAGGTACTGTAGGTTACTTGCTGGTATTGTAGGTACTTGCTGGGTACTGTGGGTTACTTCTGGGTATTGTAGGTGCTTGCTGGGTACTGTGGGTACCCTTGCTGGGTACTGTGGGCCTTTGCTAGGTATTGCAGGTACTTGCTAGGTATTGTAGGTACTGTAGGTATTGTCGGTATTGTAGATATGGTAGGTACTGTAGATATTGTAGGTACTGGGTACTTGCTAGGTATTGTAGGTACTTGCTAGGTATTGTAGGTACTTGCTGGGTATTGTGGGTACTGTAGATATTAGGTACTGTAGATATTGTGGGTACTGTAGGTACCCTGGGTATTGTAGGTACTTGCTGGGTATTGTAGGTACTTGCTGGGTACTGTAGGTACTTGCTGGGTGCTGTGGGTGCTTGCTAGGTATTGTGGGTACTTTGCTAGGTATTGCAGGGTACTTGCTAGGTGACTTTGGGTCATTAGGTATTGTAGGTACTTGCTAGGTATTGTGGGTGCCGCTAGGTATTGTGGGTACTTGCTAGGTATTGTAGGTACTTGCTAGGTACTGTAGGTACTTGCTAGGTATTGTAGTGCTTGCTAGGTATTGCAGGTACCCCTGGTGCGTAGGTACTAGCTAGGTATTGTAGGGTACTTGCTAGGTACTGTAGGTACTTGCTAGGCTACTGTAGGTTCCTTGCTAGGTACTGTAGGTACTTGCTAGGTACTGTAGGTACTTGCTAGGTATTGTGAGTACTTGCTGAGGTATTGTAGGTACTTGCTAGGTATTGTAGGTACTTGCTAGGTATTGTAGGTGCTTGCTGGTACTGTAGGTACTTCTGGGTATTGTAGGTACTAGCTAGGATTGTAGGTACTTGCTAGGTACTGGCAGGTACTTGCTAGGTATTGTAGGGGTACTTGCTAGGTAATGTGAGTACTTTAGGTATTGTGGGTACTTGCTAGGTAATGTAGGTACTTGCTAGGTATTGTGGAGTACTTGCTAGGTGACTGTGGGTACTTTCTAGGTATTGTAGGTACTTGCTAGGTAATGTGGTTTTGCTAGGTACTGTAGGTACTTGCTAGGTATTGTAGGTACTTGCTGGGTATTGTAGGTACCTAGGTATTGTAGGTACTTGCTAGGTATTGTAGGTACTTGCTAGGTATTGTGTACTTGCTTGGTATTGTAGGTACTTGCTTACACTGTAGGTACTTGGCTGGGTACTGTGGGTACTTGCTAGGTATTGTAGGTACTTGCTAGGTACTGTAGGTACTTGCTAGGTATTGTAGGTACTTTCGCTAGGTACTGTAGGTACTTGCTAGGTATTGTAGGTACTTGCTAGGTATTGTAGGTACTTTGCTTGGTACTGTAGGTACTTGCTGGGTACTGTGGGTACTTGCTAGGTATTGTGGGTACTTGCTGGGTACTGTAGGTACTTGCTAGGGTTGTAGGACTTGCTAGGTACTGTAGGTACTGTAGATATTGTAGGTACTTGCTAGGTACTGTAGGTACCTTGCTGGGTAATGTGCAGGTACTTGCTAGGTATTGTAGGTACTTGCTAGGGTATTGTGGGTACTTGACTAGGTACTGTAGGTACTTGCTGGTACTGTAGGTACTTGCTAGGTATTGAGGTACTTGCTAGGCTGTGAGGTACTTGCTAGGTATTGTAGGTACTTGCTAGGTGCTGTAGGTACTTGCAGGGTATTGTAGGTACTTGCTAGGTACTGTAGGTACTTGCTAGGTACTGTAGGTACTTGCTAGGTACTGTAGGTACTGCTAGGTACTGTAGGTGCTCCTCTGGAGTACTGTAGGTACTTGCTAGGTACTGTAGGGTACTGGCAGATATTGTGGGTACTTGCTAGGGTGCTGTAGGTACCTCGCTGGGTACTGTGGGTACTTGCTAGGCACTGTAGGTACTTGCTAGGTATTGTAGGTACTTGCTAGGTATTGTAGGTACTGTAGATATTGTAGGTACTTGCTAGGTACTGTAGGTACTGTAGATATTGTAGGTACTTGCTAGGTACTGTAGGTACTTGCTAGGTATTGTAGGTACTTGCTAGGTATTGTAGGTACTGTAGATATTGTAGGTACTTGCTAGGTACTGTAGGTACTGTAGATATTGTAGGTACTTGCTAGGTTCTGTAGGTACTTTCTAGGTACTGTAGGTACTTGCTAGGTATTGTAGGTACTTGCTAGGTACTGTAGGTACTGTAGATATTGTAGGTACTTGCTAGGTAATGTAGGTACTTGCTAGGTACTGTAGGTACTTGCTAGGTATTGTAGGTACTTGCTAGGTACTGTAGGTACTTGCTAGGTATTGTAGGTACTTGCTAGGTACTGTAGGTACTTGCTAGGTACTGTAGGTACTTGCTAGGTATTGTAGGTACTTGCTAGGTATTGTAGGTACTGTAGGTATTGTCGGTATTGTAGATATGGTAGGTACTGTATATATTGTAGGTACTGGAGGTACTTGCTAGGTATTGTAGGTACTTGCTAGGTATTGTAGGTACTTGCTAGGTATTGTAGGTACTGTAGATATGGTAGGTACTGTAGATATTGTAGGTACTGTAGGTACTTGCTAGGTATTGTAGGTACTTGCTAGGTATTGTAGGTACTTGCTAGGTACTGTAGGTACTTGCTAGGTATTTTAGGTACTTGCTAGGTATTGTAGGTACTGGCTAGGTACTGTAGGTACTTGCTAGGTACTGTAGGTACTTGCTAGGTATTGTAGGTACTTGCTAGGTATTGTAGGTACTTGCTAGGTATTGTAGGGTACTTGCTAGGTATTGTAGGGTACTTGCTAGGACTGTAGGTACTTGCTAGGTATTGTAGGTACTTGCTGGGTATTGTAGGTACTTGCTAGGTACTGTAGGTACTTGCTAGGTATTGTAGGTGCTTGGGTACTGTAGGTACTTGCTAGGTACTGTAGGTACTTGCTAGGTACTGTGGGTACTTGCTAGGTATTATAGGTACTTGCTAGGTATTGTAGGTACTTGCTAGGTATTGTGGGTGCTTGCTAGGTATTGTAGGTGCTTGGGTACTGTAGGTACTTGCTAGGTATTGTAGGTACTAGCTAGGTATTGTAGGTACTTGCTAGGTACTGTAGGTACTTGCTAGGTATTGTAGGTACTTGCTAGGTATTGTAGGTACTTGCTAGGTAATGTAGGTACTTGCTAGGTATTGTAGGTACTTGCTAGGTACTGTAGGTACTTGCTAGGTATTGTAGGTACTTGCTAGGTAATGTAGGTACTTGCTAGGTACTGTAGGTACTTGCTAGGTATTGTAGGTACTTGCTAGGTATTGTAGGTACTTGCTAGGTATTGTAGGTACTTGCTAGGATTGTAGGTACTTCGCTAGGGTATTGTAGGTACTTGCTAGGTACTGTAGGTACTTGCTAGGTATTGTAGGTACTTGCTAGGTACTGTAGGTACTTGCTAGGTATTGTAGGTACTTGCTAGGTATTGTAGGTACTTGCTAGGTATTGTAGGTACTTGCTAGGTATTGTAGGTGCATTTGATAGGTATTGTAGGTACTGGCTGGGTACTGTAGGTACTTGCCAGGTATTGTAGGTACTTGCTAGGTATTGTAGGTACTGGCTAGGTACTGTAGGTACTTGCTAGGGTATTGTAGGTACTTGCTAGGTATTGTAGGTACTTGCTAGGTATTGTAGGTACTTGCTAGGGTATTGTAGGTACTTGCTAGGGTATTGTAGGTACTTGCTAGGTGACTGTGGTACTTGCTAGGTACTGTAGGTACTTGCTAGGTATTGTAGGCTTGCTAGGTATTGTAGGTACTTGCTAGGTATTGTAGGTACTTGCTAGGTATTGTAGGTACTTGCTAGGTATTGTAGGTCCTTGCTAGGTATTGTAGGTACTTGCTAGGTATTGTAGGTACTGGCTAGGTACTGTAGGTACTTGCTAGGTACTGTAGGTACTTGCTAGATATTGTGGGTACTTGCTAGGTACTGTAGTACTTGCCATGGTACTGTGGGTACTTGCTAGGTACTGTAGGTACTTGCTAGGTACTGTAGGACTTGCTAGGTATTGTAGGTACTTGCTGGGTATTGTAGGTACTGTAGGTATTGTCGGTATTGTAGATATGGTGGGTACTGTATATATTGTAGGTACTGGAGGTACTTGCTAGGTATTGTAGGTACTTGCTAGGTATTGTAGGTACTTGCTAGGTATTGTAGGTACTGTAGATATGGTAGGTACTGTAGATATTGTAGGGTACTGTGGGTACTTGCTAGGTATTGTGGGTACTTGCTAGGGTATTGTAGGTACTTGCTAGGTACTGTAGGTACTTGCTAGGTACTGTAGTACTTGCTAGGTATTGTAGGTACTTGCTAGGTATTGTGGTACTGGCTGGGTACTGTAGGTACTTGCTAGGTACTGTAGGTACTTGCTGGGTATTGCAGGTACTTGCTAGGTATTGTAGGTACTTGCTAGGTATTGTAGGTACTTGCTAGGTATTGTAGGTACTTGCTAGGTACTGTAGGTACTTGCTAGGATTGTAGGTACTTGCTAGGTATTGTAGGTACTTGCTAGGTACTGTAGGTGCTTGCTGGGTATTGTAGGTACTTGCTGGGTACTGTAGGGTACTTGCTAGGTACTGTAGGTCCTTGCTAGGGTACTGTAGGTACTTGCTAGGGAACTGTAGGGACTTGCTAGGTATTATAGGTACTTGCTAGGATTGTAGGTACTTGCTAGGTATTGTAGGTGCTTGCTGGTATTGTGGTACTTGATGGGTACTGTAGGTACTTGCTAGGTATTGTAGGTACTAGCTAGGATTGTAGATACTTGCTAGGTACTGCAGGCACTTGCTGGGTATTGTAGGTACTTGCTAGGTATTGTAGGTACTTGCTAGGTAATGTAGGTACTTGCTAGGTATTGTAGGTACTTTGCTAGGTACTGTAGGTACTTGCTAGGTACTGTAGGTACTTGCTAGGGAGACTGTAGGTACTTGCTAGGGTATTGTAGGTACTTGCTAGGGTATTGTAGGTACTTGCTCGGTATTGTAGGTACTTGCTAGGTGACTGTAGGTACTTGCTAGGTATTGTAGGTACTAGCTAGGTATTGTGGGTACTTGCTAGGGTACTGTAGGTACTTGCTGGGTATTGTGGGTACTTGCTAGGGTATTGTAGGTACTTGCTAGGGTAATGTAGGTACTTGCTAGGTTTGTAGGTACTTGCTAGGTACTGTAGGTACTTGCTAGGTATTGTAGGGTACCTGCTAGGTAATGTAGGTACTTGCTAGGTACTGTAGGGTACTTGCTAGGTATTGTAGGTACTTGCTAGGTATTGTAGGTACTTGCTAGGGTATTGTAGGTACTTGCTGGGTATTGTAGGTACTTGCTAGGTATTGTAGGTACTTGCTAGGTACTGTAGGTACTTGCTAGGTATTGTAGGTACTGGCTGGGTACTGTAGGTACTTGCTAGGTATTGTAGGTACTTGCTAGGTATTGTAGGTACTTGCTAGGGTATTGTAGGTACTTGCTAGGTATTGTAGGTACTTGATAGGTATTGTAGGTACTGGCTAGGGTACTGTAGGTACTTGCTAGGTATTGTGGGTACTTGCTGGGTATTGTAGGGTACTGGCCGGGTACTGTAGGTACTTGCTAGGTATTGTAGGTACTTGCTAGGTATTGTAGGTACTTGCTAGGTATTGTAGGTACTTCAGGGTATTGTAGGTACTTGCTAGGGTATTGTAGGTACTTGCTAGGTACTGTAGGTACTTGCTAGGGTACTGTAGGTACTTGCTAGGTATTGTAGGTACTTGCTAGGTATTGTAGGTACTTGCTGGTATTGTAGGGTACTTGCTAGGTATTGTAGGTACTTGCTAGGTATTGTAGGTACTTGCTAGGTATTGTAGGTACTTGCTAGGTATTGTAGGTACTGGCTAGGTACTGTAGGTACTTGCTAGGTACTGTAGGTACTTGCTAGATATTGTAGGTACTTGCTAGGTACTGTAGGTACTTGCTAGGCACTGTAGGTACTTGCTAGGTACTGTAGGTACTTGCTAGGTACTGTAGGTACTTGCTAGGTATTGTAGGTACTTGCTAGGTATTGTAGGTACTTGCTAGGTATTGTAGGTACTTGCTAGGTATTGTAGGTGTAACGATCCCGGCAGTCTGAGTCGGGTCCTGTCTGTGGACTAGTTTTTTCTGTTCGTGATCTCCAGTTTCCCGAGGGTTCTGGAACGCTCCGGGGAGCTCTCTTGATTTCCGCACCTGCATCCCATCAGCAATCTGCACACCTGGTCCTGATCATCACCCTTCTTAGGCTCTGGCCTAACATCCATTCCCTGCCGGATCGTTAGCCATAAACAGTATGTTTGCCAGCGCACCAGCCTCAGAGTACTAGCGTTAGTTTTGTTGTTTTTGCACCTTGTTGACCTGCCTTGTACTTACCTCCGTTTGTTCTGTCTACAGTCATTCTCCCGGAACCTTCACCCAACCCCTGCCGTGCCATCAGTTCATCTGCTACTTCACCACCACCTACTCATCTCCGCCACCCGCTCCGTCTACTGGACTATTCTGCATCTGTTATCTGTAAATAAACACTCTCATTCGTTCAACTCACCTTGTCCTGGTCTGCTTCTGGGTTCGGTCTTAGAGAACCGTGACAGAACGATCCGGCCAGTATGAACCCAGCGGACCTGGACTCTGTTCGCCATGCCATTACCCATCAGGAGAAGATGTTGGGCCATCATAGCACAGTACTACAGGAGATCGCGTTGTCAGTTCGGAACCTTTCTACCGGTCTGACGGAGGTCCAGAACCAACGCAAGTTTCCGGTGGAGGATCCACTACCGGTTTCACCCATCTCGCCTGCCGCTTCTGGAGCTGTGTCCTTCCGTGAGCCCAAGGTTCCGACGCCGGATAAATATGAGGGGGAGCTGGGAAGATGCCGTTCCTTCCTTATGCAGTGTGGATTAGTGTTCGATCTACAGCCCTACTCTTATGCCACAGACAAGGCTAGGATAGCCTTTGTGATTGAGTTGCTGCGTGGTCGAGCGCTGGAGTGGGCTTCAGCCGTTTGGGAACGACAGGATCCCTGCATGGCTTCATACCAGGGGGTTCACGGCCGAGATGAGGAAGCTCTTCGACCATTCCGTCCGAGGGAGGGACGCAGCTAGGCGCCTGTTTTCGCTTCGCCAAGGAACTCGCAGCGTGGCCGACTTCGTGATCGAGTTCAAGACGTTGGCTGTGGAGAGTGGGTGGAATGAGGAGTCTCTGCAAGCGGCCTTTTACCAGGGTCTGTCGGAGCAGCTCAAGGATGAGTTGATCTCCTATCCGGAGCCTAGTGACCTGGACAGCTTGGTAGCCTTGTCTATCCGGGTGGATAATCGAGTCCGTGAGCGAAGGAGGGAGAAGCAATGGGGTCCGTCCAATCGATCAGCTTCTCAGGTTCCAGTCGGGTCGGGGATTGGACCAGAATACGTCGATCATCGTCCACCACACAGGATTAGTGGAGAGGTCCTGTCTCCCGATTCTGAACCAATGCAAGTAGGGCGGCACGGGTTAACCCAGGAGGAACGCCAACTCAGACGTAGGACTAACTGTTGCCTCTACTGTGGTGGTTCGGGACATTACCTCGCCACCTGTTCCCGGCGGTCGTCAAACTGCGCGGCTCGCTAAAGTTGGGAGGACTTTTAGCGAGCCAGTTTCGACCTCTCAATACCTCTGTCAGACCCCGTTTCCCGGCTACCCTTATGAACAGGAATCAGAGCTTAGCGATTAACGCTTTTATCGATTCAGGTGCCGATGGAAGCTTTCTAGATGCCGAGTTGGTGGAACAGCTGGGGCTTTCCAAGGAGCAATTGCCGGAAGCCATTGAAGCTACCACTCTGGGACGGCAGTAGTCTGGCACGTATCACGATGAGGACTGAACCGGTTAAGATGCTGTTGTCGGGGAATCATTCTGAGATGATTTCATTCTTCATTCTGCCGTCTTCCCATGTTCCTCTGGTCCTTGGATACCCCTGGCTGAAGGAACACAATCCCACGTTCGATTGGGTGACGGGCAAGGTAACGAGTTGGAGCCTTGATTGTCATGCTAACTGTCTCAAGACTGCCTGTCCCCATTCGGTTCCCAGTCAGGTGATTGAGGCTAAACCCCCCAGATTTGTCCCTGGTTCCCGAGACATATCACGATTTGGGGAAGTTTTCAGTAAGCAGAAGGCTCTGTCACTCCCTCCCCCACCCGACCATATGATTGTGCCATCAACCTGTTCCCTGGAGCTGTCTACCCCAAGGAAGGTTATACAGTATCTCCCGACCTGAACGTGAGGCTTTGGAGACCTACATCAAGGAGTCCCTAGCTGCTGGTCTCGTTCGTCCCTCGTCATCACCCCCTGGGGCAGGATTCTTCTTTGTGGGTAAGAAGGATGGCTCTCTTCGACCGTGTATTGATTATCGGGGGTTTGAATGACATCACGGTCAAGAACAAGTATCCCCTGCCCTTGATGAGTTCTGCCTTCGACTCCTTACAGGGTGCTACGGTGTTCACCAAGCTAGACCTACGCAATGCGTATCACATGGTCCGGATCAGAGAGGGGGACGAGTGGTTGACGGGGTTTCAATACACCGATGGGTCACTCGAGTATCAGGTGATGCCGTTTGGACTGACCAATGCTCCAGCGGTATTCCAGAGTATGGTGAACGGCGTCCTGAGAGATATGATCGGTCTCTTTGTGTTTGTTTACCTGGATGACATTCTGATCTTCTCGAAGGAACCTTCCGACCACGTCCAGCATGTCCGGCAGGTTCTGCAGCGATTGTTGGAGAATCGCCTGTTCGTGAAGGCCGAGAAGTGCGAGTTTCACGCCCACACGACATCCTTTCTCGGGTACATCATCTCCAGGGGAGAGATTAGGATGGACCAGGAGAAGGTTAGAGCGGTTCTGGAATGGGCCCAGCCCGGTACGAGATTGCAGCTCCAGAGATTTTTGGGGTTTGCGAATTTCTACCGCAGATTCATCCGGGATTACAGCCGTGTGGCCGCTCCGTTAACTGCCTTGACTTCCAGTATCAGGAACTTCAAGTGGAATCCGGAGGCGGATCGAGCGTTTCTGGATTTGAAGAGGCGATTCACCAACGCACCGATTCTCTCTCAACCGGACACGGCCCGTCAGTTCGTCGTTGAAGTGGACGCGTCTGATGTGGGAGTTGGCGCCATCCTGTCGCAGCGATGCTCCACGGACAGTAAACTCCATCCCTGCGCCTACTACTCTCGTCGCCTTTCGCCTGCGGAGAGGAATTACGATGTGGGTAACCGGGAGCTTCTCGCGGTGAAACTTGCCTTGGAGGAGTGGCGCCACTGGTTGGAGGGGGCGGAGCAACCGTTTATTGTCTGGACTGACCACAAGAATCTTGCTTACGTGCAATCGGCTAAACGTCTCAACTCCCGTCAGGCCAGGTGGGCGTTGTTTTTCGGACGATTCAAGTTTTCCCTGACGTTCCGACCTGGATCTAAGAACGGCAAGGCGGACGCCTTGTCCCGGATGTTCTCCAAGACGGAGGAGAGTGGGTCCAAGACCGAGACAATTCTCCCCGGAACTGCGTCGTGGGAGCAGTTATGTGGAAGATTGAGGAGGAGGTGCTGGCGGCCCTTCGGACTCAGCCCGGTCCCGTAACGGTCCACCCGGTCGGTTGTTTGTGCCTGAGTCGGTTCGTCCTGCTGTCCTCAAATGGTCCCACGCCAGCAAGATGGCTTGTCACCCTGGCGTGGCTCGGACAATGGCGTTTCTTCGCAGACGTTTTTGGTGGCCTGCCATGGCCGAGGATACTCGGGGTTTTGTTGCTGCCTGTCCAGTGTGTGCGCAGAATAAGAGTACCAATCGGCCCAGCTCTGGACTACTTCACCCCCTTCCTATTCCCCGGCGACCATGGTCGCATCTGGCCCTGGACTTCGTCACTGGGTTGCCCGCTTCTGAGGGGAACACGGTCGTTCTGACTATCGTGGACAGATTCAGCAAGTTCGCCCACTTTGTGCCAATTGCCAAGCTTCCCTCTGCCTCGGAGACGTCCGAGATCCTGGTTAGGGAGGTTTTCAGGGTCCACGGTTTGCCCAGTGATATCGTTTCCGACCGTGGCCCTCAGTTTACCTCTGCTGTCTGGAAGTCCTTCTGTTTGGCCATTGGAGCTACAGTCAGTCTCACATCTGGTTTTCACCCCCAATCCAATGGTCAGGCGGAGAGAGCCAACCAGAAGATGGAATCCACGCTACGCTGCCTGGTCTCTTCCAACCCCACCTCCTGGGTCTCTCAGTTGCCTTGGGTTGAGTATGCCCACAATACTCTCCCTACATCTGCCACTGGGATGTCTCCCTTCCAGTGCCTGTATGGCTACCAACCTCCCCTGTTCCCTTCTCAGGAGAAGGAGCTCTCAGTGCCTTCGGTTCAGGCCCATATTCGTCGTTGCCACCGGACCTGGCATCGGGCCAGAAAGGCACTCCTTAGAGTTTCGGACCGGTATCAGCTCCAGGCGAATCGTCGCCGGATTCCCCGCTCCCACCTATACCATCGGAGATAGGGTCTGGTTGGCCACACGGGATCTTCCGTTACGGACTGAGTCTAGGAAGTTGTTACCGAAGTTCATTGGTCCGTTTGTGGTGGAGAAGGTGATCAATCCAGTGGCAGTTCGACTCAAACTACCGAGGACGCTCAGAGTCCATCCCACCTTTCATGTCTCCTGCCTCAAGCCTGTTTTCCTCAGTCCTCTGTTGCCTCCTCCGCCTCCTCCTCCTCCTCCTCGGATGATCGGAGGTGGTCCTGCCTACACGGTGCGACGCATCATGGATTCCAGACGGCGGGGCCGGGGGTTTCCAGTATCTCGTGGACTGGGAGGGGTATGGTCCTGAAGAGAGGAGTTGGATTCCGGCGACAGATCCTAGATGCTGACCTCATCCGTGACTTCTACCGCCTCCATCCTGGCGCTCCGGGAGTCCGCCCGGTGGCGTTCGCCGGAGGGGGTACTGTAACGATCCCGGCAGTCTGAGTCGGGTCCTGTCTGTGGACTAGTTTTTTTCTGTTCGTGATCTCCAGTTTCCCGAGGGTTCTGGAACGCTCCGGGGAGCTCTCTTGATTTCCGCACCTGCATCCCATCAGCAATCTGCACACCTGGTCCTGATCATCACCCTTCTTAGGCTCTGGCCTAACATCCATTCCCTGCCGGATCGGTTAGCCATAAACAGTATGTTTTGCCAGCGCACCAGCCTCAGAGTACTAGCGTTAGTTTTGTTGTTTTTTGCACCTTGTTGACCTGCCTTGTACTTACCTCCGTTTGTTCTGTCTACAGTCATTCTCCCGGAACCTTCACCCAACCCCTGCCGTGCCATCGGTTCATCTGCTACTTCACCACCACCTACTCATCTCCGCCACCCGCTCCGTCTACTGGACTATTCTGCATCTGTTATCTGTAAATAAACACTCTCATTCGTTCAACTCACCTTGTCCTGGTCTGCTTCTGGGTTCGGTCTTAGAGAACCGTGACAGTAGGTACTTGCTAGGTATTGTAGGTACTTGCTAGGTATTGTAGGTACTTGCTAGGTATTGTAGGTACTTGCTAGGTATTGTAGGTACTGGCTAGGTACTGTAGGTACTTGCTAGGTATTGTAGGTACTTGCTAGGTATTGTAGGTACTTGCTAGGTATTGTAGGTACTTGCTAGGTATTGTAGGTACTTGCTAGGTATTGTAGGTACTTGCTAGGTACTGTAGGTACTTGCTAGGTACTGTAGGTACTTGCTAGGTATTGTAGGTACTTGCTAGGTATTGTAGGTACTTGCTAGGTATTGTAGGTACTTGCTAGGTATTGTAGGTACTTGCTAGGTATTGTAGGTACTTGCTAGGTATTGTAGGTACTTGCTAGGTATTGTAGGTACTGGCTAGGTACTGTAGGTACTTGCTAGGTACTGTAGGTACTTGCTAGATATTGTAGGTACTTGCTAGGTACTGTAGGTACTTGCTAGGTACTGTAGGTACTTGCTAGGTACTGTAGGTACTTGCTAGGTACTGTAGGTACTTGCTAGGTATTGTAGGTACTTGCTAGGTACTGTAGGTACTTGCTAGGTATTGTAGGTACTTGCTAGGTATTGTAGGTACTTGCTAGGTATTGTAGGTACTTGATAGGTATTGTAGGTACTTGCTAGGTACTGTAGGTACTTGCTAGGTATTGTAGGTACTTGCTAGGTACTGTAGGTACTTGCTAGGTATTGTAGGTACTTGCTAGGTACTGTAGGTACTTGCTAGGTATTGTAGGTACTGGCTAGGTACTGTAGGTACTTGCTAGGTATTGTAGGTACTTGCTAGGTATTGTAGGTACTTGCTAGGTATTGTAGGTACTTGCTAGGTATTGTAGGTACTTGATAGGTATTGTAGGTACTTGCTAGGTATTGTAGGTACTTGCTAGGTATTGTAGGTACTGGCTAGGGTACTGTGGACTTGCTAGGTATTGCAGGTACTTGCTAGATATTGTAGGTACTTGCTAGGTATTGTAGGTACTTGCTAGGTATTGTAGGTACTTGCTAGGTATTGTAGGTACTTGCTAGGTACTGTAGGTACTTGCTAGATATTGTAGGTACTTGCTAGGGTACTGTAGGTACTTGCTAGGTACTGTAGGGTACTTGCTAGGTACTGTAGGTACTTGCTAGGGTACTGTAGGGTACTTGCTAGGTATTGTAGGTACTTGCTGGGTACTGTAGGTACTTGCTAGGGTATTGTAGGTACTTGCTAGGTATTGTAGGTACTTGCTAGGTATTGTAGGTACTTGATAGGTATTGTAGGTACTTGCTAGGTACTGTAGGTACTTGCTAGGTATTGTAGGTACTTGCTAGGTACTGTAGGTACTTGCTAGGTATTGTAGGTACTTGCTAGGTACTGTAGGTACTTGCTAGGTATTGTAGGTACTGGCTAGGTACTGTAGGTACTTGCTAGGTATTGTAGGTACTTGCTAGGTATTGTAGGTACTTGCTAGGTATTGTATGTACTTGCTAGGTATTGTAGGTACTTGATAGGTATTGTAGGTACTTGCTAGGTATTGTAGGTACTTGCTAGGTATTGTAGGTACTGGCTAGGTACTGTAGGTACTTGCTAGGTATTGTAGGTACTTGCTAGGTATTGTAGGTACTTGCTAGGTATTGTAGGTACTTGCTAGGTATTGTAGGTACTTGCTAGGTATTGTAGGTACTTGCTAGGTACTGTAGGTACTTGCTAGGTACTGTACATTTACATTTACATTTTAGTCATTTAGCAGACGCTCTTATCCAGAGCGACTTACAGGAGCAATTAGGGTTAAGTGCCTTGCTCAAGGGCACATTAACGTCATTTAGCAGACGCTCTTAGCCAGAGCGACTCGCAAATTGGTGCGTTCACCCTATAGCCAGTGGGATAACCACTTTACAATTTGGGGGGGTTAGAAGGAATACTTTATCCTATCCCAGGTATTCCTTAAAGAGGTGGGGTTTCAAATGTCTCCGGAAGGTGGTGAGTGACTCCGCTGTCCTGGCGTCGTGAGGGAGCTTGTTCCACCATTGGGGTGCCAGAGCAGCGAACAGTTTTGACTGGGCTGAGCGGGAGCTATGCTTCCGCAGAGGAAGGGAGCCAGCAGGCCAGAGGTGGATGAACGCAATGCCCTCGTTTGGGTGTAGGGACTGATCAGAGCCTGAAGGTACAGAGGTGCCGTTCCCCTCACTGCTCCATAGGCAAGCACCATGGTCTTGTAGCGGATGCGAGCTTCAACTGGAAGCCAGTGGAGTGTGCGGAGGAGGGGGGTGACGTGAGAGAACTTGGGAAGGTTGAAC
This sequence comes from Coregonus clupeaformis, assembly GCF_020615455.1. Classification (NCBI taxonomy): domain Eukaryota; kingdom Metazoa; phylum Chordata; class Actinopteri; order Salmoniformes; family Salmonidae; genus Coregonus; species Coregonus clupeaformis. The sequence continues at coordinate 64,290,327 of NC_059208.1, read as the reverse complement.
ACCAGACGGGCTGCGGCATTCTGGATGAGTTGTAGGGGTTTAATGGCACAGGCAGGGAGGCCAGCCAACAGCGAGTTGCAGTAGTCCAGACGGGAGATGACAAGTGCCTGGACCAGGACCTGCGCCGCTTCCTGTGTAAGGCAGGGTCGCACTCTCCGAATGTTGTAGAGCATGAACCTGCAGGAGCGGGTCACCGCCTTGATGTTGGCGGAGAACGACAGGGTGTTGTCCAGGGTCATGCCTAGGCTCTTCGCACTCTGGGAGGAGGACACAGCGGAGTTGTCAACCGTGATGGCGAGATCATGGAACGGGCAGTCCTTCCCCGGGAGGAAGAGCAGCTCCGTCTTGCCAGGGTTCAGCTTGAGGTGGTGATCCGTCATCCATACTGATATGTCTGCCAGACATGCAGAGATGCGATTCGCCACCTGGTTATCAGAAGGGGGAAAGGAGAAGATTAGTTGTGTATCGTCAGCGTAGCAATGATAGGAAAGGCCATGTGAGGATATGACAGAGCCAAGTGACTTGGTGTATAGGGAGAAAAGGAGAGGGCCTAGAACCGAGCCCTGGGGGACACCAGTGGTGAGAGCACGTGGTGCGGAGACAGCTTCCCGCCACGCCACTTGGTAGGAGCGACCGGTCAGGTAGGACGCAATCCAGGAGTGAGCCGCGCCGGAGATGCCCAGCTCGGAGAGGGTGGAGAGGAGGATCTGATGGTTCACAGTATCAAAGGCAGCAGACAGGTCTAGAAGGACAAGAGCAGAGGAGAGAGAGTTAGCTTTAGCAGTGCGGAGAGTCTCCGTGACACAGAGAAGAGCAGTCTCAGTTGAATGACCAGTCCTGAAACCTGATTGGTTTGGATCAAGAAGGTCATTCTGAGAGAGATAGCAAGAGAGTTGGCTAAAGACGGCACGCTCAATAGTTTTGGAAAGAAAAGAAAGAAGGGACACTGGTCTGTAGTTGTTGACATCAGTGGGGTCGAGTGTTGGTTTTTTGAGAAGGGGAGCAACTCTCGCTCTCTTGAAGACGGAAGGGACATGGCCAGCGGTCAAGGATGAGTTGATCAGCGAGGTGAGGTAGGGGAGAAGGTCACCGGAGATGGTCTGGAGAAGGGAGGAGGGGATGGGGTCAAGCGGGCAGGTTGTTGGGCGGCCTGCAGTCACAAGTCGCAGGATTTTATCTGGAGAGAGAGGGAGAAAGAAGTCAAAGCATAGGGTAGGGCAGTGTGAGCAGGACCAGCAGTGTCATTAGACTTAACAAACGAGGATCGGATGTCGTCAACCTTCTTTTCAAAGTGGTTGACGAAGTCATCCACAGAGAGAGAGGAGGGGGGAGGATTCAGGAGGGAGGAAAATGTGGCAAAGAGCTTCCTAGGGTTAGAGGCAGATGCTTTAAATTTAGAGTGGTAGAAGGTGGCCTTAGCAGCAGAAACAGATGAAGAAAATGTAGAGAGGAGGGAGTGAAAAGATGCCAGGTCGGCAGGGAGTTTAGTTTTCTTCCATTTCCGCTCCGCTGCCCGGAGCTCCGTTCTGTGAGCTCGCAATGAGTCATCAAGCCACGGAGCTGGAGGGGAGGACCGAGCCGGCCGGGAGGATAGGGGACACAGAGAGTCAAAGGATGCAGAAAGGGAGGAGAGGAGGGTTGAGGAGGCAGAATCAGGAGATTGGAGGGAGAAGGATTGAGCAGAGGGAAGAGATGATAGGATGGAAGAGGAGAGAGTAGTGGGAGAGAGAGAGCGAAGGTTGCGGCGGCGCATTACCATCTGTGTAGGGGCAGAGTGAGTAGTGTGGGAGGAGAGTGAGAGAGAAAAGGAAACAAAGTAGTGGTCGGAGACATGGAGGGGAGTTGCAGTGAGATTAGTAGAGGAGCAGCATCTAGTGAAGATGAGGTCAAGCGTATTGCCTGCCTTGTGAGTAGGGGGACGGTGAGAGGGTGAGGTCAAAAGAGGAGAGGAGTGGAAAGAAGGAGGCAGAGAGAAATGAGTCAAATGTGGACATAGGGAGGTTGAAATCCCCCAAAACTGTGAGGGGTGAGCCATCCTCAGGGAAGGAACTTATCAAGGCGTCAAGCTCATTGATGAACTCTCCAAGGGAACCTGGAGGGCGATAGATGACAAGGATATTAAGCTTAAATGGGCTAGTGACTGTGACAGCATGGAATTCAAATGAGGAGATAGACAGATGGGTTAGGGGAAAAATTGAGAATGTCCACTTGGGAGAGATGAGGATTCCTGTACCACCACCCCTCTGACCAGATGCTCTCGGGGTATGCGAGAACACATGGTCAGACGAGGAGAGAGCAGTAGGAGTGGGTACTTGCTAGGTATTGTAGGTACTTGCTAGGTATTGTAGGTACTTGCTAGGTATTGTAGGTACTTGCTAGGTATTGTAGGTACTTGCTAGGTATTGTAGGTACTTGCTAGGTATTGTAGGTACTTGCTAGGTATTGTAGGTACTGGCTAGGTACTGTAGGTACTTGCTAGCTACTGTAGGTACTTGCTAGATATTGTAGGTACTTGCTAGGTACTGTAGGTACTTGCTAGGTACTGTAGGTACTTGCTAGGTACTGTAGGTACTTGCTAGGTACTGTAGGTACTTGCTAGGTATTGTAGGTACTTTCTAGGTACTGTAGGTACTTGCTAGGTATTGTAGGTACTTGCTAGGTATTGTAGGTACTTGCTAGGTATTGTAGGTACTTGATAGGTATTGTAGGTACTTGCTAGGTACTGTAGGTACTTGCTAGGTATTGTAGGTACTTGCTAGGTACTGTAGGTACTTGCTAGGTATTGTAGGTACTTGCTAGGTATTGTAGGTACTTGCTAGGTATTGTAGGTACTTGCTAGGTATTGTAGGTACTTGCTAGGTACTGTAGGTACTTGCTAGGTACTGTAGGTACTTGCTAGGTACTGTAGGTACTTGCTAGGTACTGTAGGTACTTGCTAGGTACTGTAGGTACTTGCTAGGTATTGTAGGTACTTGCTAGGTATTGTAGGTACTGTAGATATGGTAGGTACTTGATAGGTATTGTAGGTACTTGCTAGGTATTGTAGGTACTTGCTAGGTATTGTAGGTACTGGAATGATTAGATTCCCTTTCTGATCTCTACTGGTCCCCATTAGGTTCTAGTGCTGAATGCAGCCAAGGGAAGAAATTAGACAGACAGGGCAGAACAGAACACCTGCACACGTTGCAGGTACGGACACACACACAGATGCACATATATGCGCGGATATGCACACGGGTGAATGAATGTAAAGAAAAACACACATGCATGAACACACACACACCACACACACACACCACACACACACCACACACACCACACACACACCACACACACACCACACACACCACACACACACCACACACACCACACACACACCACACACACACACCACACACACCACACACACACCACACACACCACACACACACCACACACACCACACACACACACACCACACACACACCACACACACACCACACACACACCACACACACCACACACACACCACACACACCACACACACACCACACACACCACACATACACCACACACACCACATACACATCACACACACCACACACACACACACCACACACACACCACACACACACCACACACACCACACACACACCACACACACACACCACACACACACCACACACACCACACACACACCACACACACACCACACACACCACACAAACACAAAGCCAGGCTGAATAACTTCTCTGTGTGAAAGGAATGGACCAGACAGGGCCGCACACTGTCTGTTACCCATGACCTTCTCTGTTCAGTCAGACGAACCAGAAACCTGTCTGATTGTATATTCTCTCTCTGCTCTCTCTCTGCTCTCTCTCTCTGCTCTCTCTCTCTCTCTCTCTCTCTCTCTCTCTCTCTCTCTCTCGCTCTCTCTCTCTCTCTCTGTCTCTCTCTCTCTCTCTCTCTCTCTCTCTCTCTCTCGCTCTCTCTCTCTCTCTCTCTCTCTCTCTCTCTCTGTCTCTCTCTCTCTCTCTCTCTCTCTCTCTCTCTCTCTCTCTCTCTCTCTCTCTCTCTCTCTCTCTCTCTCTCTCTCTCTCTCTCTCTCTCTCTCTCTCTCTCTCTCTCTCTCTCGTTCTCGTTCTCGTTCTCTCTCGTTCTCTCTCTCTGTGTATTAATTTGTTCATTCATGTGTGTTTGTGTGTGTGTCCACACTATGTCCTCCTTTCAGGAGAGTATTTGTGTTAGCTAGAGAACAGGGACAGCTTTGAAGCCTTTTCTTCCAGCAGGCAGGCAGGTGTTCCAAGATTATACTGTTTAAGGAGCTAACTACCAACGGCATTGTCACTTCAGAGGTTAGAGTTTCTCTCTGCATCGACTGAGGCTCTGTTCCAAAACGGGTGGTTCGTAGACCTTTCAGGAGGCAGGCGCTCAAAATGAAAAAAAGTACTTTACACCACAAAAATACAATTTTGATTTGCTCACGCATCATCACAAACTGTCAGCAACCTAGTTACAGTGCCTCCTGAAGACATGATTGACATGGGGAAAAGAGAGTGGGCTACCAGCTGATCGTTGATGCTGATGATTGATGTAATCTGCTAGTTAACTAGCATTTCTTTTACAGTGTCACGATCGTCGTAGTAATGAGTAGACCAAGGCGCAGCGTGAGAA